>NW_024060685.1:7500-21946 GCF_016432855.1 Salvelinus namaycush | reverse complement strand
AAACAACTAGAAGAAAACAACTAGGAGGAAAACAAACTAGGAGGAAAACAACTAGGAAGAAAACAACTAGGAGGAAAACAACTAGGAGGAAAACAACTAAGAGGAAAACAAATAGGAAGAAAACAACTAGGAAGAAAACAACTAGGAGGAAAACAACTAGGAGGAAAACAACTAGGAGGAAAACAACTAGGAGGAAAACAACTAGGAAGAAAACAACTAGGAGGAAAACAACTAGGAAGAAAACAACTAGGAGGAAAACAACTAGGAAGAAAACAACTAGGAGGAAAACAACTAGGAAGAAAACAACTAGGAGGAAAACAACTAGAAGAAAACAACTAGGAGGAAAACAACTAGGAGGAAAACAACTAGGAAGAAAACAACTAGGAGGTAAACAACCAGGAGAACAACTAGGAAGAAAACAACTAGAAGAAAAACTAGGAGGAAAACAACTAGGAGGAAAACAACTAGGAGGAAAACAACTAGGAGGAAAACAACTAGGAAGAAAAAAACTATGAGGAAAACAACCAGGAGGAAAACAACTAGGAAGATAACAACTAGGAGGAAAACAACTAGGAAGAAAACAACTAGGAGGAAAACAACTAGGAAGAAAACAACTAGGAGGAAAACACTAGGAGGAAAACAACTAGGAAGAAAACAAGAAGAAAACAACTAGGAAGAAAACAACTAGAGGAAAACAACTAGGAAGAAAACAACTAGGAGGAAAACAACTAGGAAGAAAACAACTAGGAGAAAACAACTAGGAAGAAAAACAACTAGGAAGAAAACAACTAGAAAGGAAAACAACTAGGAGGAAAACAACTAGGAAGAAAACAACTAGAAAGGAAAACAACTAGGAGGGAATACAACTAGGAAGAAAACAACTAGAAAGGAAAACAACTAGGAGGAATACAACTAGGAAGAAAACAACTAGGAAGAAAACAACTAGAAAGAAAACAACTAGGAGGAAAACAACTAGGAAGAAAACAACTAGGAAGAAAACAACTAGGAGGAAAACAACTAGGAAGAAAACAACTAGGAGGAAAACAACTAGGAAGAAAACAACTAGGAGGAAAACACTAGGAGGAAAACAACTAGGAAGAAAACAACTAGGAGAAAACAACTAGGAAGAAAACAACTAGGAGGAAAACAACTAGGAGGAAACAACTAGGAAAACAACTAGGAGGAAAACAACTAGGAAGAAAACAACTAGGAGGAAAACAACTAGGAGGAAAAACAACTAGGAGGAAAACAACTAGGAGAAAACAACTAGGAAGAAAACAGAAAAACTAGGAAAAACAACTAGGAGGAAAACAACTAGGAAGAAAACAACTAGGAGAAAACAACTAGGAAGAAAACAACTAGGAGGAAACAACCAGGAGGAAAACAACTAGGAAGAAAAACTAGGAAGAAAACAACTAGGAAGAAAACAACTAGGAGGAATACAACTAGGAAGAAAACAACTAGGAAGAAAACAACTAGGAGGAAAACAACTAGGAGGAAAACAACTAGGAGGAAAACAACTAGGAGGAAAACAACTAGGAAGAAAACAACTAGGAGGAAAACAACTAGGAGAAAACAACATAGGAAGAAAACAACTAGGAAGAAACAACTAAGGAAAACAACTAGGAAGAAAACAACTAGGAGGAAAACAACTAGGAAGAAAACAACTAGGAAGAAAACAACTAGGAAGAAAACAACTAGGAGGAAAACAACTAGGAGGAAAACAACTAGGAAGAAAACAACTAGGAGGAAAACAACTAGGAGGAAAACAACTAGGAGGAAAACAACTAGGAGGAAAACAACTAGGAAGAAAACAAGAAGAAACAACTAGGAAGAAAACAACTAGGAGGAAAACAACTAGGAAGAAAAACAACTAGGAGGAAAACAACTAGGAAGAAAACAACCAGGAGGAAAACAACTAGGAAGAAAACAACTAGGAAGAAAACAACTAGGAAGAAAACAACTAGGAGGAATACAACTAGGAGGAATACAACTAGGAAGAAAACAACTAGGAAGAAAACAACTAGGAGGAAAACAACTAGGAGGAAAACAACTAGGAAGAAAACAACTAGGAGGAAAACAACTAGGAGGAAAACAACTAGTAAGAAAACAACTAGGAGGAAAACAACTAGGAGGAAAACAACTAGGAGGAAAACAACTAGGAGGAAAACAACTAGGAAGAAAACAACTAGGAAGAAAACAACTAGGAAGAAAACAACTAGGAGGAAAACAACTAGGAGGAAAACAACTAGGAAGAAAACAACTAGGAGGAAAACAACTAGGAGGAAAACAACTAGGAGGAAAACAAATAGGAAGAAAACAACTAGGAAGAAAACAACTAGGAGGAAAACAACTAGGAGGAAACAACTAGGAGGAAAACAACTAGGAGGAAAACAACTAGGAAGAAAACAACTAGGAGGAAAACAACTAGGAAGAAAACAACCAGGAGGAAAACAACTAGGAAGAAAACAACTAGGAGGAAACAACTAGGAGGAAAACAACTAGGAAGAAAACAACTAGGAGGAAAACAACTAGGAAGAAAACAACTAGGAGGAAAACAACTAGGAAGAAAACAACTAGGAGGAAAACAACTAGGAAGAAAACAACTAGGAAGAAAACAACTAGGAAGAAAACAACTAGGAGGAAAACAACTAGGAAGAAAACAACTAGGAAGAAACAACTAGGAGGAAAACAACTAGGAGGAAAACAACTAGGAAGAAAACAACTAGGAGGAAAACAACTAGGAGGAAAACAACTAGGAAGAAAACAACTAGGAGGAAAACAACCAGGAGGAAAACAACTAGGAAGAAAACAACTAGGAGGAAAACAACTAGGAAGAAAACAACTAGGAGGAAAACAACTAGGAAGAAAACAACTAGGAGGAAAACAACTAGGAGGAAAACAACTAGGAAGAAAACAAGAAGAAAACAACTAGGAGGAAAACAACTAGGAAGAAAACAAGAAGAAAACAACTAGGAAGAAAACAAGAAGAAAATAACTAGGAAGAAAACAAGAAGAAAACAACTAGGAAGAAAACAACTAGGAAGAAAACAACTAGGAGGAAAACAACTAGGAAGAAAACAAGAAGAAAACAACTAGGAAGAAAACAAGAAGAAAACAACTAGGAAGAAAACAACTAGGAAGAAAACAACTAGGAGGAAAACAACTAGGAAGAAAACAACTAGGAGAAAACAACTAAGTGGAAAACAACTAGGAAGAAAACAACTAGGAGGAAAACAACTAGGAAGAAAACAACTAGGAGGAAAACAAGTAAGAGGAAAACAACTAGGAGGAAAACAACTAGGAAGAAAACAATTAGGAGGAAAACAAGTAGGAGGAAAACAACTAGGAGGAAAACAACTAGGAAGAAAACAACTAGGAGGAAAACAACTAGGAGGAAAACAACTAGGAAGAAAACAACTAGGAAGAAAACAACTAGGAGGAAAACAACTAGGAGGAAAACAACTAGGAGGAAAACAACTAGGAAGAAAACAACTAGGAGGAAAACAACTAGGAGGAAAACAACTAGGAGGAAAACAACTAGGAGGAAAACAACTAGGAGGAAAACAACTAGGAAGAAAACAACTAGGAGGAAAACAACTAGGAGGAAAACAACTAGGAGGAGAACAACTAGGAGAAAACAACTAGGAGAAAACAACTAGGAGGAAAACAACTAGGAGGAAAACAACTAGGAGGAAAACAACTAGGAGGAAAACAACTAGGAGAAAACAACTAGGAAGAAAACAACTTGGAAGAAAACAACTAGGAGGAAAACAACTAGGAAGAAAACAACTAGGAGGAAAACAACTAGGAGGAAAACAACTAGGAGGAAAACAACTTGGAAGAAAACAACTAGGAAGAAAACAACTAGGAAGAAAACAACTAGGAGGAAAACAACTAGGAAGAAAACAACTAGGAGGAAAACAACTAGGAGGAAAACAACTAGGAGGAAAACAACTAGGAAGAAAACAACTAGGAGGAAAACAACTAGGAGGAAAACAACTAGGAAGAAAACAACTAGGAAGAAAACAACTAGGAGGAAAACAACTAGGAGGAAAACAACTAGGAGGAAAACAACTAGGAAGAAAACAACTAGGAAGAAAACAACTAGGAGGAAAACAACTAGGAAGAAAACAACTAGGAAGAAAACAACTAGGAGGAAAACAACTAGGAGGAAAACAACTAGGAAGAAAACAACTAGGAAGAAAACAACTAGGAGGAAAACAACTAGGAGGAAAACAACTAGGAGGAAAACAACTAGGAGGAAAACAACTAGGAGGAAAACAACTAGGAGGAAAACAACTAGGAAGAAAACAACTAGGAGGAAAACAACTAGGAGGAAAACAACTAGGAAGAAAACAACTAGGAAGAAAACAACTAGGAGGAAAACAACTAGGAGGAAAACAACTAGGAAGAAAACAACTAGGAAGAAAACAACTAGGAGGAAAACAACTAGGAAGAAAACAACTAGGAAGAAAACAACTAGGAGGAAAACAACTAGGAGGAAAACAACTAGGAAGAAAACAACTAGGAAGAAAACAACTAGGAGGAAAACAACTAGGAGGAAAACAACTAGGAGGAAAACAACTAGGAGGAAAACAACTAGGAGGAAAACAACTAGGAGGAAAACAACTAGGAGGAAAACAACTAGGAAGAAAACAACTAGGAGGAAAACAACTAGGAGGAAAACAACTAGGAAGAAAACAACTAGGAAGAAAAGTTGTCAGGGAACCAAACCAAGTATATGACCCAGTGCCTATGCCCAATCAGACTCATTGTAAACTAGGTACATCACCTGGCTCAAACACTGAATACAGCCAAAGTGGAAGGTTTGTAACCCAATAAAAGTGTATGAAGAAAGTGAGTGTGGGCTTTTTTTTTCTACTCGTATTGACAAGATTTCCAGAATTTGAGATACCAAGCTATTCATGTTAGTTCTGTGACTATTTAGCATACCTCAGATGGTTATATCTCCAGTAATGGTTGGATGCTTGGTGTGTCTCTGGATAACAGGTCTGTTGTGAGAGAGGAGCAGAGAGAGGAGCAGGTGTAACCTCATTGTGGTTATTATCGGAGAACGACACGAGCTGTTAGTCTGTATCAGATTAGCACCTTTAGAGAGCCTCTCCATCTCGCACACTTACACTCAGCCATAGTGTACTAACTGACCTAGTATTATAAATACCGTAAGAGCTTCAGTGTCCCTCTCTCACTTCTCTTCGCTCTTTTCTCTCTCTTTTTTCTCTCTTTTCTCTCTCCCCTTCTCTGTGCTACAGGAGTGAGGTTTTGAGGTGAAGCACATTCTTTTCTCACGCAAAGGGCATCAGATGTTGCACATCACATGCTCATATGTGTTCACTTCTCAGCTTGAGATATGCTGCTGCTTAATGTGATGGAACTAAGAATATCATTCTATACTTGCTTGTGGACAGGGTTTCTGTGCGTGCTTTTATTTATATATTCAGAACATTTCTGAACACATTAATCAATGTGTAAGCTATACAGGGTCTCTCTTGCGTTGCTAATCAATAGAGATAGATATTGATACAATTCTGAAGAACCTTTGATGTTGACAATTTTCTGAACTAGTCAAGTTAAAAAATTCATGACTTCTGATAAGATGTACACAGTGCATTTGGAAAGTATTCAGACCCCTTGACTTTTCCCATATTTTTTTTTACGTTACAGCCTAAACTCGATAAAATATTTCAATCAATCTAAACACAATACCCCAGGTTTTAAAAACGTATAATTTTTAAATTTATTTTTATCACATTTTGAGGTCTCTCCAGAGACATTCGATTGGGTTCAAGTCCGGGCTCTGGCTGGGCCACTCAAGGACATTTAGAGACTTGTCCCGAAGCCACTCCTGCATTGTCTTGGCAGTGTGCCAAGTTCCTGTTGGAAGGTGAACCTTCGCCTCAGTCTGTAGTCCTGAGTGTTCTGACGCAGCTTTTCCATCAAGGATCTCTCTGTACTTTGTTCCGTTCATCTTTCCCTCGATCCTGACTTGTCTCCCAGTCCCTGCCGCTGGAAAACATCTCCATAGCATGATGCTGCCACCCCCATCTTCACCGTAGGGATGGTGTCAGGTTTCGTCCAGAGATGACTCTTGGCATTCCGCCAAATAATTCAATCTTAGTTTCATCATACCATTGAATCTTGTTTCTCTTGTTTCTCATGGTATAGTTCCCTTAAGGAAAAGCACCTTTAGTCAATCTGATTTCTCTGTGAGAGCTTCCCATGTTTGGAATACACTGCCATCAGACACACACAACTGCACCACCGATCACACTTTCACAAAAAACATGAAGACATGGCTAAAGGTCAATCAGACATAATCCCTAGTTGTGTATTGTCGCTTTCCATGTTGTCTGTTGTCTGTAGCTTGTGAGGTGTGGAAGCACTCTGTTGCTTTTATGGATTTTTTCTTGTTGCTTTTTGTGCTATGTTGCTCTGTCTGCATGCTACGTCTTGCTTGTCTTATGTTGCTCTGCGTGTGCTCACTGCTCATTGATTGTCTGTATTGTTATTGTAATTATTTTTAATAACCTGCCCAGGGACTGCGGTTGAAAATTAGCCGGGTGGCTTAAACCGGCACTTTTACTGAAATGTTGATTAATGTGCACTGTCCCTGTAAAAATAAAAATAAACTCAACTCAACTCAACTCATGGTCTGAGAGTCCTTTAGGTGCCTTTCGGCAAACTCCAGGCGGGCTGTCGTGTGACTTTTACTGAGGAGTGGCTTCCGTCTGGCCACTCTACCATAAAGGCCTGATTGGTGGAGTGCTGCAGAGATGGTTGTCCTTCTGGAAGGTTCTTCCATCTCCACAGAGGAACTCTGGAGCTCTGTCAGAGTGACCATCGGGTTCTTGGTCACTTCTGTGGAAAGGTGACCAAGGCCCTTCTCCCCCGATTGCTAGACTTGGATGAGCGGCCAGCTCTAGGAAGAGTCTTGGTGGTTCTAAACTTCTTCCAATTAAGAATGATGGAGGCCACTGTGTTCTTGGGGACCTTCTATGCTGCAGACATTTTTGGTACCCTTCCCCAGATCTGTGCATTGACACAATCCTGTCTCGGAGCTCTACGGACAATTCCTTCGAACTCATGGCTTGGTTTTTGTTCTGACATGCACTGTCAACTGTGGAACCTTATATAGACAGGTGCGTGCCTTGTCAAATCATGTCCAATCAATTGAATTTACCACAGGTGGACTCCAATCAAGTTGTAGAAACATCTCTAGGGTGATCAATGGAAACAGGATGCACCTGAGCTCAATTTCGAGTCTCATAGCAAAGGGTCTGAATGCTTATGTAAATAAGGTTTTTCAGTTTTATTTAATACATTTGCAAAAATGTCTAAAAACCTGTTTTCGCTTTGTCATTGTGGGGTTTGTGTGTAGATTGATGAGAAAAAACATTTATTTAATACATTTTAGAATAAGGGTTTAATGTAAAAAAAAGGGGTATGAATACTTTCTGAATGCACTGTACAGCCACATTTCCATTTAGGATTCATGTATCATGTGATTAAAGTCAGGACTTGGAAGCATAAAGTTATCCACAAACATTAAGCAGTCTCCCTGATTTTTTCAACCCGTTCCTCCTAATTACAGTTTGATTTCAATCAAAAAAAAGAAGATCTTGGCCAAATTGCTACGCCTGTGTAATGCAAGTTGTTAAACTAACCGCCAGAGTATTTTGCTTACATGAGGTAGTCTTTATTTGAAATGCTTTCAAATTGAACTGGAGGATTTAATGACTTTTGGCCTTTGTTCTGTTACAGTTTGGTTTCATTTTCTAGACTGAACGAATTGTAAAAGGATATTGCATATTCACTAATGATTTCCAATGGCGATTACAGCTTTAAATGTTCTCTTTGTTTCCAGCCTATCTTTCGCATGCACATCAGTTTCCCTTCTCGCTACAGTGATACTGCTGAAAAACTAAATCAAGCATCCGAATCGCATTACAAAAGAACCCTACTAAGTATGAGATCTGATCCCAAGTCAGATCTTTTTCAGACATTAGACAGTAACATGTTAATACTTGAAAGGAGGATAATCAACCAACAACTACAACCTCACGACTGCATGATAATAAACAATGAAGAGATGAGAGGGATGCAGAAAGAGAGGAGGAATAAGAGAGAGAGACATACTTAGTGATGCAGAGAAAGAGAACGAAGGAGAGAGAGAGAAAGATATGTTGCAGAGATGTGGCTTTGTCAAGAGGAAACTATAAATGACTGAGTATCTGTCTGAGCTGTGAGAACACTAGAACACCATCCTCTGTCACTCTGCTCACTGTACTGTGGTTCCAGTAGGGATATCAGAGGCTTGTTTTCATATGAGCGGCAGATGGGAGTGTATGTGTGTGTGAGTGTGTGTGTGTGTGTGTGTGTGTGTGTGTGTGTGTGTGTGTGTGTGTGTGTGTGTGTGTGTGTGTGTGTGTGTGTGTGTGTGTGTGTGTGTGTGTGTGTGTGTGTGAATGTGTGTGAGTGTGTGTGGGTAGCGGGGGAACCGGGGCTCCAGAAATGTTAAGATATATTCTGCAAACAATTAGGAGCTGGTAGTACTTCTCCTGTGGCTGTCTCTAATTAACACAACAACCAGGCCTCAATAAAGTGGAGATTTTTGTGCCATTTTTTGATGTAGCAGAAACAGTGGGAACCAATCTCCCAGACCTCCTCAGATTAATGGCTCAGTGACTCTCACAGCGACGTGCTCTCGTTAAAATGGCATGTTAGGGACTTTTTAGATTGATAGCAAAATAATACGAATCAAATTTTGAAGCAGCTAGAAAGAGAGGAAACTATGTAATACTTACACTTCCCTACTTACATAGCCCCTACTTACACTCCCCTACTTACACTCCCCTACTTACACTCCCCTACTTACATAGCGCCTACTTACACTCCCCTACTTACATAGCCCCTACTTACATAGCCCCTACTTACACTCCCCTACTTACACTCCCCTACTTACATATCCCCTACTTACATAGCCCCTACTTACACTCCCCTACTTACACTCCCCTACTTACATATCCCCTACTTACATAGCCCCTACTTACACTCCCCTACTTACACTCCCCTACTTACATATCCCCTACTTACATAGCCCCTACTTACACTCCCCTACTTACACTCCCCTACTTACATAGCCCCTACTTACACTCCCCTACTTACACTCGCTTATTTACACTCGCCTACTTACACTCCCCTACATACAGTTGAAGTCGGAAGTTTACATACATCTTAGTGAAATACATTTAAACTCAGTTTTTCACAATGCATAACATTTAATGCTAGTAAAAATTCCCTGTCTTAGGTCAGTTAGGATCACCACTTTATATTAAGAATGTGAAATGTCTCAAGGATGATCAATGGAAACAGGATGCACCTGAGCTCAATTTCGAGTCTCATAGCAAAGGGTTTGAATACATATGTTAATAAGGTATTTCTGATTTCCCTTTGTCATTATGGGGTATTGTGTGTAGTTTGATGAGGAACATTGTTAATTTAATCATTTTTAGAATATGGCTGTAACGTAAAAAAAATAAAATAAAATGGAAGGGGTCTGAATACTTTCCGAATGCACTATATATACAGTTGAAGTCGGAAGTTTACATACACCTTAGCCAAATACATTTAAACTCAGTTTTTCACAATTCCTGACATTTAATCCTTGTAAAAATTCCATGTCTTTGGTCAGTTAGGATCACCACTTTATTTTAAGAATGTGAAATGTCAGAATAATAGTAGAGAGAATTATTTATTTCAGCTTTTATTTCTTTCATCACATTCCCAGTGGGTCAGAAGTTTACATACACTCAATTAGTATTTGGTAGCATTGCCATTAAATTGTTTAACTTGGGTCAAACATTTCGGGTAGCCTTCCACAAGCTTCCCACAATAAGTTGTGTGAATTTTGGCCCATTCCTCCTGACAGAGCTGGTGTAACTGAGTCAGGTTTGTAGGCCTCCTTGCTCACACACGCTTTTTCAGTTCTGCCCACAAATTTTCTATAGGATTGAGGTCAGGGCTTTGTGATGGCCACTCCAATACCTTGACTTTGTTGTCCTTAAGCCATTTTGCCACAACTTTGGAAGTATACTTGGGGTCATTGTCCATTTGGAAGACCCATTTGCGACCAAGCTTTAACTTCCAGACTGATCTTGAGATGTTGCTTCAATATATCCACATAATTTTCCTGCCTCATGATGCCATCAATTTTGTGAAGTGCACCAGCAAAGCACCCCCACAACATGATGATGCCACCCCCGTGCTTCACAGTTGGGATAATGTTCTTCGGCTTGCAAGCCTCCCCCTTTTTCCTCCAAACATAACGATGGTCATTATGGCCAAACAGTTCTATTTTTGTTTCATCAGACCAGAGGACATTTCTCCAAAAAGTACAATCTTTGTCACCCATGTGCAGTTACAAACCGTAATCTGGCTTTTTTATGGCGGTTTTGGAGCAGTGGCTTCTTCCTTGCTGAACGGCCTTTCATGTTATGTTGATATAGGACTCGTTTTATTGTGGATATAGATACTTTTGTACCTGTTTCCTCCAGCATCTTCACAAGGTCCTTTGCTGTTGTTCTGGGATGATTTGCACTTTTCGCACCAAAGTACGTTCATCTCTAGGATACAGAACGTGTCTCCTTCCGGTATGATGGCTGCGTGGTCCCATGGTGTTTATACTTGCGTACTACTGTTTGTACAGATGAACGTGGTACCTTCAGGTGTTTGGAAATTGCTCCCAAGGATGAACCAGACTTGTGGAGGTCTACAATTTTTTTCTAAGGTCTTGGCTGATTTCTTTTGATTTTCCCATGATGTCAAGCAAAGAGGCACTGAGTTTGAAGGTAGGCCTTGAAATATATCCACACGTACACCTCCAATTGACTCAAATTATGTCAATTAGCCTATCAGAAGCTTCTAAAGCCATTACATAATTTTCTGGAATTTTCCAAGCTGTTTAAAGGCACAGTCAACTTTGTGTATTTAAACTTCTGACCCACTGGAATTGTGATACAGTGAATTATAAGTGAAATAATCTGTCTGTAAACAATTTTTGGAAATATTCCTTGTGTCATGCACAAAATAGTTCTAACCGACTTGCCAAAACTATTTTTTGTTAACAAGACATTTGTGGAGTTGTTGAAAAACGAGTTTTAATGACTCCAACCTAAGTGTATGTAAACTTCCGACTTCAACTGTATTTATTTGGTCAGTGAAGCTAAAACTTTTAATTTGGCTCTATACTCAAGCATTTTGGATTGTAGAGCAAATGTTTTATGTGAGGCGACAGTACAGAATGTCACCTTTTATTTGAGGGTATTTTTATACATATTTGTTTTACCGTTTAGAAATGAAAGCACTTTATGTATCTAGTCCCCCCATTTGAAAGTGTCATAAGTATTTGGACAAATTCACTTATAGTGCATTAAATGTAGTCAAAGTGTTGTATTTTGTCCTATCCTAGCATGCAATGAAGCTCAAGCTTGTGACTTTACAAAATTGTTGGATGCAATTTCAGTTTGTTTTGGTTGTGTTTTAGTTTATCTTGTGCCCAATAGAAATGAATGGGAAATTATGTATTATGTCATTTTGGAGTCACTTTTATTGTAAATAATAACAGAATATGTTTCTGAATACTTCTACATTAATGTGAATGCTACCATTATTATGGATAATCATGAATAAATCGTGAATAATAATGAGTGAGAAAGTTACAGATGCATAAATATCATACTCCCAATAAAACCCTAACCTCCGCTGTTATTGGTAATGGTGAGAGACTTTGCGTGATAGGAATGTGCGACCAAATACTGAACTTCTGACTAAACGTAATACACTATAAGTGAATTTGTCCCAATACTTATGACACCTTCAACTGGAGGGAGTAGATTCACAAAGTGCTTTCTAAATGGTAAAACAGATTTGTATTAAAACATCCTGAAATAAAAGGAGACACTGTACTGTTGCCACATATAAAGCATCTCAAATCCCAAATGTTGGAGTATAGAACCAAATGAAACGTTTTAGTTTCACTGTCCAAATAAATACGTAGGGGAGTGTATGTAGGGGAGTGTACGTAGGGGAGTGTACGTAGGGGAGTGTACGTAGGGGAGTGTACGTAGGGGAGTGTACGTAGGGGAGTGTATGTAGGGGAGTGTACGTAGGGGAGTGTACGTAGGGGAGTGTACGTATGGGAGTGTATGTAGGGGAGTGTATGTAGGGGAGTGTATGTAGGGGAGTGTATGTAGGGGAGTGTATGTTCTGGTTGTCATAGCAGAATATCTGACTTCTCTAAATCTAAAGGTTGAAACTGTTTGAATTAACTGTGCAAGGTGTTGGCTGAGGGTCTCTCGCAACAACACTCACTTAAAAAACGTAATTGAATCATCTATCACTACATGTAACCTAATTTTACTACATTATTATCAAATAATCTTATAATTTATTGTTTTATTATAACAGCTGAACAATTCTCTCTTAATTTGAAGTCAAGGTAGAATGTACTCCCAAGTAAGGGCTGCTGGATTGAGATAACCATGGAAACAAATGGCTCCTTCATTAAGAGCAGTCTTCAGCATGAGTGTAATGCACTCACCTCACCACACAGGCCAAGAGTACCTCCTGTAAGTAGTGTAGGAGACAGACCAATGTTTCTTCTCTTTCTGTTTTATTGTATTGCTGTGTTCCAGTAAAGGCTGGTCAGCCCTCCTCTTACTCTCCCAGAGAGCTAGAAAATCTCCCACTTGATGCCTGTGGTAAGAAGCCCATTACGGTGTGCACCATCAAGACTACATAAAACACAGCACTGAGGCCCAAAGCTCTACGGACCCTGTCACTAACGGCCTCAGCTACTGTATTGACCCATGCCTCCTTTCATCCCATTAAATAGGAACGTTAAGGACATTTGGTGAGTGTGGTGGAAGGACACCAGAGAGGGTCTACTCAAACACCAAAATAAAGTTTCACTTTCAGAGGTGTTGCTGTCCCTTTTGTTTTTGAAGTAAACTCGCACACACACACACACACACACACACACACACACACACACACACACACACACACACACACACACACACACACACACACACACACACACACACACACACACACACACACACACACACACACACACACACACACACACACACACACACACACACACACAAACCCTCACACTCCTTCTGCTGCCAAACAGACATTTTAAACAACTGGGAACGAGGGCCCCGCCAGAGCCGCCAATATCATTCTCTCTCTGACACCTCAAGCCACAGACGTGACAGAGGAGAGAGAGAGAGAGAGAGAGAGAGAGAGAGAGAGAGAGAGAGAGAGAGAGAGAGAGAGAGAGAGAGAGAGAGAGAGAGAGAGAGAGGAGGAAAGAGTTCTTACCTCTCAGTAGAGTGGGGCCGTAGTTGCCGAAGGAATCAAAGATGCTGTTAGAAGCCATGTCCTCGTGCCTGAAGTGGTGCCAGAGTGGTCGCCAGCCCTCTCTACAGTTGATAATGATCAACCTTGGAGAGACACAGGGGTTGAAAGAGAGAATGAAAGAGTGAGAGAGAGGAGAGCAAGAGAGGACAGATCCTGGAACTCAGAGCCCGTTTGCAACCAAGAATTTGGGGTTTGTGACTACCGCAGGAATCCCTAGCCACAAGCCTGCAAAGAGAGCAGCATATGTTTGCAGCACCAGGGGTATAAGGCATTAAGAAAGAGAGAGGGAGAGAGAATGATAAGGTGAGGGAGAGTGAGAGAGAGAGAGTGAGAGAGAGAATGATAGTCTGGGAGAGAGAGGGAGAGTGTGGCTATACTGAGGTGCAGTGGTACCGTCCCCCTCCAGGACTCTGGCCTTCCAGTGGACTCACCGTTGCTGTATCAGATCTGAACGTCCTGTTAGCGGCCTGGGGTAGGGTGGCAGGGAGGTGTGGTGCTGTGCTGGTCCGGTCCGTCAGTGGGCAGGGGCTCTGAGGTTACCTAGGTTCTCTCTCTCTGTCAGGAGACGTGGTGTCCCACGGTGGTGACCTGACTGGAGCGTCAGTGTTTACTAGCGCCGGCTAAAGCCACAGCTCTCTCTGTATCCTCGCCATCCTCCAGCTCCCCTCCTTGAGTGGTGGAGCCCGTGTCACATGTCACGTGAGGTCACAGGGCCTCTCCTCCCCTCCTCTTTCTCTTATTTTCGTTCTTACTCTGTGTAGCTTCTTTTTTTCCTCTTTGCTTTTACTTTCCACAGCTCTCTCTTTCCCTCTCTCCTTTCTCTCTGTCTTTTGATTGGTCAAAGATTGGCCAAGTTTTGAATGTTCTATTTTCTTTTATGTTCAAACCAGGCAGCGGCCTACGCCACTCTATCAGAGGGTGCCGAAACCCAATGTGAACAACCAGAAAAACATTAAACACATTAAGAGAAACAGAAATGAGAAAGAGTTAGCGA
>NW_024060685.1:0-5000 GCF_016432855.1 Salvelinus namaycush | reverse complement strand
TCCTCAACCTCTCCTCCTCTCCTCTCCTCCTCTACTCTCCTCCTCTACTCTCCTCCTCAACTCTCCTCCACCACTCTCTTCCTCTACTCTCCTCCTCCACTCTCCTCCTCCACTCTCCTACTCTACTCTCCTCCCCACTCTCATCCTCTACCCTCCTCCTCTGCTCTTCTCCTCCACTCTCCTCGTCCACTCTCCTCCTCTACTCTCTTCCTCCACTCTCCTAATCTACTCTCCTCCTCTACTCTTCTCGTCTACTCTCCTAATCTACTCTCCTCCTCCACTCTCCTCCTCTACTCTCCTAATGTACTCTCCTCCTCTACTCTCCTAATCTACTCTCCTCCTCTGCTCTCTTCCTCCACTCTCCTCCTCTACTCTCCTCCTCTACTCTCCTCCTCCACTCTCCTCCTCTACTCTCTTCCTCCACTCTCCTCCTCTACTCTCCTAATCTACTCTCCTCCTCTACTCTCCTCCTCCACTCTCCTCCTCTACTCTCCTCCTCTACTCTCCTCCTTTGCTCCCCTCCTCCACTCTCCTCCTCTACTCTCCTCCTCCACACTCCTCCTCCACTCTCTTCCTCTACTCTCCTCCTCCACTCCCTTCCTCCACTCTCCTGCTCCACTCTCCTCCTCTAACCTCCATATCCACTCTTCTCCTCTAATCTCCTCCTCCACTCCTCCTCTAATCTCCTCCTCCTCCACTCTGCTCCTCTATTCTCCTCCTCTGCTCTCCTCCACTAATCTCCAAATCCACTCTCCTCCTCTACTCTCCTCCTCTACTCTCCTACTCCACTCTCCTCCTCCACTCTCCTCATCTAATCTCCTCCTCCACTCTCCTCCATTCTCCTCCTCTACTCTCCACCTCTAATCTACTCCTCCACTCTCCTCCTCTAATTCTCCTCCTCCACTCTCCTCCTCTCCTCTCCTCCACTACTCTCCTCCTCTACTCTCCTCCTCCACTCTCCTCCTCTACTCTCCTCCTCTCCTCTCCTCCTCTCCTCTCCTCCTCTACTCTTCTCCTCTACTCTCCTACTCAACTCTCCTCCTCCACTCTCCTCCTCCACTCTCCTCCTCTACTCTCCTCCTCCACTCTCCTCCTCCACTCTCCTACTCTACTCTCCTCCTCCACTCTCCTATTAAACTCTCCTCTTCCAATCTCCTCCTCCACTCTCCTCTTCCAATCTCCTCCTCCACTCTCTTCCTCTACTCTCCTCCTCTACTCTCCTCCTCCACTCTCCTCTTCCACTCTCCTCCTCTACTCTCTTCCTCCACTCTCCTCCTCCACTCTCCTCCTCCACTCTCCTCTTCTCCTCTCCTCCTCTCCTCTCCTCCTCCACTCTCCACCTACACTCTCCTCCTCTACTCTCCTCCTATACACCCCTCACATAATCTCCTCTACGCTCCTCCTCAAATCTAACTACTCTCCTCTACTCTACTCCTCCACTATCCTCTAAACTCAGCCTCTACTTTCCTCCTTTGCTCTCCTCCTCCACTCTCCTCCTCTACTGTCCTCCTCCACACTCCTCCTCCACTCTCTTCCTCTACTCTCCTCCTCCACTCCCTTCCTCCACTCTCCTGCTCCACTCTCCTCCTCTAACCTCCATATCCACTCTTCTCCTCTAATCTCCTCCTCCACTCCTCCTCTAATCTCCTCCTCCTCCACTCTGCTCCTCTATTCTCCTCCTCTGCTCCCCTCCTCTAATCTCAAAATCCACTCTCCTCCTCTACTCTCCTCCTCTACCATCTTCCTCCCCACTCCTCCTCTAAACTCCTCCTCCTCCACTCTGCTCCTCTATTCTCCTCCTCTGCTCTCCTCCTCTAATCTCCAAATCCACTCTCCTCCTCTACTCTCCTCCTCCACTCTCCTCCTCCACTCTCCTCCTCCACTCTCCTCATCTAATCTCCTCCTCCACTCTCCTCCATTCTCATCCTCTACTCTCCACCTCTACTCTCTTCCTCCACTCTCCTCATCTACTCTCCTCCTCTACTCTCTTCCTCCACTCTCCTCCACTACTCTCCTAATCTACTCTCCTCCTCTACTCTCCACCTACACTCTCCTCCTCTACTCTCCTCCTATACACTCCTCACATAATCTCCTCTACGCTCCTCCTCAAATCTAACTACTCTCCTCTACTCTACTCCTCCACTGTCCTCTAAACTCATCCTCTACTCTCCTAATCTACTCTCCTCCTCTACTCTCCACCTACACTCTCCTCCTCTACTCTCCTAATCTACTCTCCTCCTTTGCTCCCCTCCTCCACTCTCCTCCTCTACTGTCCTCCTCCACACTCCTCCTTCACTCTCTTCCTCTACTCTCCTCCTCCACTCCCTTCCTCCACTCTCCTGCTCCACTCTCCTCCTCTAACCTCCATATCCACTCTTCTCCTCTAATCTCCTCCTCCACTCCTCCTCTAATCTCCTCCTCCTCCACTCTGCTCCTCTATTCTCCTCCTCTGCTCTCCTCCACTAATCTCCAAATCCACTCTCCTCCTCTACTCTCCTCCTCTACTCTCCTACTCCACTCTCCTCCTCCACTCTCCTCATCTAATCTCCTCCTCCACTCTCCTCCATTCTCCTCCTCTACTCTCCACCTCTAATCTACTCCTCCACTCTCCTCCTCTAATTCTCCTCCTCCACTCTCCTCTTCTCCTCTCCTCCACTACTCTCCTCCTCTACTCTCCTCCTCCACTCTCCTCCTCTACTCTCCTCCTCTCCTCCTCAACCTCTCTTCCTCTCCTCTCCTCCTCTACTCTTCTCCTCTACTCTCCTACTCAACTCTCCTCCTCCACTCTCCTCCTCCACTCTCCTCCTCTACTCTCCTCCTCCACTCTCCTCCTCCACTCTCCTACTCTACTCTCCTCCTCCACTCTCCTATTAAACTCTCCTCTTCCAATCTCCTCCTCCACTCTCCTCTTCCAATCTCCTCCTCCACTCTCATCCTCTACTCTCCTCCTCTGCTCTTCTCCTCCACTCTCATCGTCCACTCTCCTCCTCTACTCTCTTCCTCCACTCTCCTCCTCCACTCTCCTCCTCCACTCTCCTCTTCTCCTCTCCTCCTCTCCTCTCCTCCTCCACTCTCCTCCTCCACTCTCCTCCTCTACTCTCCTCCTATACACTCCTCACATAATCTCCTCTACGCTCCTCCTCAAATCTAACTACTCTCCTCTACTCTACTCCTCCACTATCCTCTAAACTCAGCCTCTACTTTCCTCCTTTGCTCTCCTCCTCCACTCTCCTCCTCTACTGTCCTCCTCCACACTCCTCCTCCACTCTCTTCCTCTACTCTCCTCCTCCACTCCCTTCCTCCACTCTCCTGCTCCACTCTCCTCCTCTAACCTCCATATCCACTCTTCTCCTCTAATCTCCTCCTCCACTCCTCCTCTAATCTCCTCCTCCTCCACTCTGCTCCTCTATTCTCCTCCTCTGCTCCCCTCCTCTAATCTCCAAATCCACTCTCCTCCTCTACTCTCCTCCTCTACTCTCCTCCTCCCCACTCCTCCTCTACTCTCCTCCTCCTCCACTCTGCTCCTCTATTCTCCTCCTCTGCTCTCCTCCTCTAATCTCCAAATCCACTCTCCTCCTCTACTCTCCTCCTCCACTCTCCTCCTCCACTCTCCTCCTCCACTCTCCTCATCTAATCTCCTCCTCCACTCTCCTCCATTCTCATCCTCTACTCTCCACCTCTACTCTCTTCCTCCACTCTCCTCATCTACTCTCCTCCTCTACTCTCTTCCTCCACTCTCCTCCACTACTCTCCTAATCTACTCTCCTCCTCTACTCTCCACCTACACTCTCCTCCTCTACTCTCCTCCTATACACTCCTCACATAATCTCCTCTACGCTCCTCCTCAAATCTAACTACTCTCCTCTACTCTACTCCTCCACTGTCCTCTAAACTCATCCTCTACTCTCCTCCTTTGCTCCCCTCCTCCACTCTCCTCCTCTACTGTCCTCCTCCACACTCCTCCTCCACTCTCTTCCTCTACTCTCCTCCTCCACTCCCTTCCCCTACTCTCCTGCTCCACTCTCCTCCTCTAACCTCCATATCCACTCTTCTCCTCTAATCTCCTCCTCCACTCCTCCTCTAATCTCCTCCTCCTCCACTCTGCTCCTCTATTCTCCTCCTCTGCTCCCCTCCTCTAATCTCCAAATCCACTCTCCTCCTCTACTCTCCTCCTCTACACTCTTCCTCCCCACTCCTCCTCTAATCTCCTCCTCCTCCACTCTGCTCCTCTATTCTCCTCCTCTGCTCTCCTCCTCTAATCTCCAAATCCACTCTCCTCCTCTACTCTCCTCCTCTACACTCTTCCTCCCCACTCCTCCTCTAATCTCCTCCTCTGCTCTCCTCCTCTAATCTCCAAATCCACTCTCCTCCCCTGCTCTCCTCCTCTAATCTCCTACTCCACTCTCCTCCTCCACTCTCCTCATCTAATCTCCTCCTCCACTCTCCTCCATTCTCCTCCTCTACTCTCCACCTCTAATCTACTCCTCCGCTCTCCTCCTCTAACTCTCCTCCTCCACTCTCCTCTTCTCCTCTCCTCCTCTACTCTCCTCCTCCACTCTCCTCCTCTAATCTCCTCCTCCTCCACTCTGCTCCTCTATTCTCCTCCTCTGCTCCCCTCCTCTAATCTCAAAATCCACTCTCCTCCTCTACTCTCCTCCTCTACCATCTTCCTCCCCACTCCTCCTCTAAACTCCTCCTCCTCCACTCTGCTCCTCTATTCTCCTCCTCTGCTCTCCTCCTCTAATCCCCAAATCCACTCTCCTCCTCTACTCTCCTACTCCACTCTCCTCCTCCACTCTCCTCCTCCACTCTCCTCATCTAATCTCCTCCTCCACTCTCCTCCATTCTCCTCCTCTACTCTCCTCCTCTACTCTCCTCCTCCACTCTCCTCCTCTACTCTCCTCCTCTACTCTCTTCCTCCACTCTCCTCCTCTACTCTCCTAATCTACTCTCCTCCTCTACTCTCCACCTACACTCTCCTCCTCTGCTCTCCTCCTATA
>NW_024060684.1:0-21948 GCF_016432855.1 Salvelinus namaycush | reverse complement strand
CGATTATTACTAATTTCTGTGTCCTGCGCCTGACTCCTCCGCCTAACCCACATCACCTAGACTATTGACACAATGCATCAACCTACGTGACATCAAAGAGGGTCAACCAACTTTCTGGTTGAGAATGCAGTGCTTAAAGCGCAGTGCGCTATGATTAACTACATCGAACAGCTTTAAGGAAGTGGCAGCTGCTTTCATATTTACTGAACAAAATTATAAACGCAACAATTTCAAAGATTGTACTGAGTTACAGTCGATATAAGGAAATCTGTCAAATTGATAAATTCATTAGGCCCTGCTCTATGGATTTCACATGACTGGGAATACAGATATGCATCTATAGGTCACAGATACCTTTAAAAAAAGGTAGGGGCGTGGATCAGAAAACCAGTCAGTATCTGGTGTGACCACCATTTGCCTCATTCAGCGCGACACATCTCCTTCGCATAGAGTTGATCAGGCTGTTGATTGTGGCCTGTGGAATGTTGTCCCACTTCTCTTCAATGGATGTACGAAGTTACTGGATATTGGCGGGAACTGGGACATGCTGTCGTAGATGTTGAGAGCATCCCAAACGTGCTCAAGGACATGTCTGGTGACTATGCAGGCGATGGAAGACATTTTCAGCTCCTTGCGACATGGAGCCGTGCATTATCATGCTGGAACATGAGGTGATAGCGGCAGATGAATGTCACGCTTCAGGATCTCGTCACGTTAACTCTGTGCATTAAAATTGCCATGAAAAAAATGCAATTGTGACGTCTGCAGCTTATGCCTGTCCATAATATAACCGCCACCATGGGGCACTCTGTTCACAACGTTGACATCAGCAAACCGCTTGCCAACACAACGCCATACACATGGTCTGCGGTTGTGAGGCCAGTTGGACAAATTCTCTAAAACAATGTTGGAGGCGGCTTATGGTAGAGAAATTAACATTAAATTATCTGGCAACAGGTCTGGTGGACATTCCTACAGTCAGCATGCCAATTGCACACTCCCTCAAAACATCTGTGACATTTTGCTGTGTGAACTGCACATTTTAGAGTGTTCTTTTATTGTCCCCAGCACAAGGTGCATCTGTGTAATGATTTAATTTAATTAGTTTAATGTTTAATTAGCTTCTTGATATGTCACACCTGTCAGGTGGATGGATTATCTTGGCAAAGGATAAATGCTCACTAACAGGGATGTAAACAAATTTGTGCACAACATTTGAGAGAAATAAGCTTTTTGTACAATGGAAAATGTCTGGTATATTTTATTTCAACTCATGAAAAATGGGACCAACACATTACATGTTGTGTTTATATTTTTGTTCAGTGTAGATGATGACGTCATAGTGTCACGATCGTCGTTGGAAGCATACTCGTACCAAAGCGCAGCGTGATCTGGGTTACACATATTTATTGTAGTGAAATGCACAAAACAATAACGAACAAACGAAACGTGACGTTCTGGAATGCTCACAGGCAACAACACAAAAACAAGATCCCACAAAACACAGTGGGGAAATGGCTGCCTAAATATGATCCCCAATCAGAGACAACGATAAACAGCTGCCTCTGATTGGGAACCATACCAGGCCAACATAGAAAAAACAACCTAGATTATCCACCCTAGTCACACCCCGACCTAACCAACATAGAGAATAAAAAGGCTCTCTATGGTCAGGGCGTGACACATAGTCTAGGACTGATGGGAACATCAACTTAATAATCTGCTTTCTATTATTTAGCGAGAGGCATGACCTATAGAAGAAGCCCATTTTTATTCTCAGCTTCTTAACTAACTCATCAATATGCTTTTTAAAAGACAGTTTTTCATCTATCCAGATGCCCGGATATGTGTAATCAGGGACACGATCAATATGGACATCATCCAAAGTACATATGTTTAAATCAGAGTTATTATACTGTATGGGGGACACATTTTCTAGAGCCAACTCAGAGTCAGTAATACAGGAGACAGTGGCTAAATCAGAGTAGAACAGGTCATGTAAAAACCCTTGAGGAGAAAGCCTTTAAAAAAGCTTTTCTTGTTAAACAACAATTAGTATTTTGCTGCTTGGAATCTCTAATACAAAATATGGAACAATGATCACTGAGATCATGTACAAATATTCCACTAGACAAGTATTTATGGGGGTCATTAGTAAGAATTAAATCATCAACAAGGAATTAACAGGGTTTTTCACATTTATCCATGTGGGATACTCTTAAACTGTACTTGTACTCTTAAACTGATCTGAGACCGGGGATAGCTAATCCAGATTTAAATCCCCTAAAATAACCAACTACTTGGTGTAGCTCCTGTTGCAGGGTTGGGGCTACCATGAGGGGCAGGAGGGTCGCAGGCCTGTCTTAGGGACGGGAGTAGAGAGGGCAACCAAAACTAGCCTGGGAGGGAGGTTGTGGGACCCTAGGGTAGTAGTTGGTGCTGTGTAGAGCTGGGCTGAGTTGAGGTGGGTCTGGTCTGATAGAGATGTGCTGTGATGGGCCGGATCTAGTAGAGCTGTGCTGTGATGGGCTGGGTTTGGTTGTGCTGTGCTGAGGCGGGCCTAGTCTGGTAACATGGGAGGGAGGTTGTGGGGGAATTGAAGTGGGTGGTGTGGAGGGCAGTGTTGCCAGCGACGCTCCAAACTCTGAGTGGGGCCTCTGTGACTGCGTATGGCTTGGACTAAGCTCAGTGTATCTGCATGCAGTTCCTGGAGAGAAGTGGTGGAGCATGGTGTGGGGGCAGTGTTCTGTCTGTTCTCCAGTCTCTGTGAGGTGCCACCGGATGTAGGTCTAAATGAGCATCTGATTTGTCTCAGGGAGTTGGTGGCTGGTCTGCTGCTCCTGTGCGTGAGGACGACTAGCCACCCAGAACAACGTCCTGGCACGGATGGGAAAAGCCGTTTTGATCAAATGTACATTATCATACAGTCCAGACTAAAGGTGGGATGGTGGGCCAATTTTACATTTAGGCCATTTAGCACAGTACCGGGAGAGGCTGGCATTTTTTGCTGGCGACACAACAGTGGTAGGCCTGATCACCAACAACGATGAGGCAGCACTATAGGGAGGTGATGTCAGAGAGCTGGCAGTGGTGGTGCCAGAACAACAACCTCTCCCTCAATGTGAGCAAGACAAAGGGAGCTGATCGTGGACTACAAGGAAAAGGTGGTCCGAAACAGGCCCCCGTTATCATCAACAGGGCTGTAGTGGAGTGGGTCGAGAGTTTCAAGTTCCTTGATGCCCACATCACCAACGAACTATCATGGTCCAAACACACCTAGACAGTAGTGAAGAGGGCACGACAAAACCTTTCTATCTCAGGAGACTGAAAAGATTTGGCAGGGGGTCCCCAGATCCTCAAAAAGTTATACAGCTGGGGGGCGCTGTTGGAAGCCAAGGATATAGAATGCATTTCCCTATCGCTCCTGAGTTAGTGACCAAAATGTATATATTTAACCTTGGTCAGGCATCTGAAAAAGTCTGCAAGAGCAGGCCGCAACAAGCCCACGCCCTCTCCTGATTCACCCCTGCCACCGGATAGTGTCGGCCCCACGGGAACACCTGACTGTGGAGCTGCTACAATCCGTGATGGGCACCCTCAAAAATTATATTTTTATACAATTGACTCTCTCTACCAATCTCAGGTCAGAGATATCAATGGTCAAAGACAAGCTTAAAAAATCTATCGAGATTATACAGAATTAAGCTCGATGCACACAGAGCGGCCTTATTGGAGCTGGAGCGCAATGCTATAGACCACAGCACTTCCATTAGCGAGCTAGAGGCTAACGTTGGCTCATTAACAACTAAGGTGGCATACCTCGACAATAGAATGCGAAGATATGGAAAGTAGAATGCGGAGGAACAACATTCGTCTTCTGGGAATACCGGAGGGAGTGGAGGGCCCAAGACGGACGGAGTTCATGGCCCAGCTGCTTCAGGAGCTGCTGGGCCTGGAGGAGAAGCCCCTGCTTGACTGGGCCCCCGCACCCTGCGTAGCCACCCCGGTGATGGAGAACCCCTGCGACCATTTGTCATCAGGGTACATTTCTTTCACATCCGCAATGACATACTGAGAGATTGGGAGAAGCATCTCCTCTCCTCTACAAGTGTAAAATAGTCTTGATATTGTGAACTACACCACGGCTGTGTCTATAAAGCGGGCTAGCTTCGGAGCTGTGAGCGGCAGCTACGCGCCTGCCCGGGCGTGAAGTTCGGCCTCATCTACCCTGCGGTTCTGAGACTGACTTTACCGGACGGGTCCACGCACAGATTCGAGGACGCGGCTCTAGCAAACCGATTTCATCAACAAGAACGTGAAAACGGCTGTTGTACCGCATGGTGTGGAACAAATGGTTGGCTAGCTGGTCTTGTTAGCAGGCTAGTTAGCAGGCCTGCTGGCAGACTGGTTGGCTAGCAAAGCCACCTTTGCTGGGTTCATTGACACTTGAATGTCGTTCTTTATTAAAATTTTCATTTCCAACCCATGTTGGTGAGTATACAGTTGACTCCCGACTATAATGTGATACAATGCAGATATGCATATATATATATATTCTTTATTCCACTCGCATTATTGCTTTTTATTTGTATCATTACTATTTTGTTTTGATCTAAGCCGCCTCTAATGCCAATATCTGGCTGTTTTCATGGTTTAGTTGCAGTTTTACAACTTTATTGCTCTTAAACCTCTCTTAAACCGAGGTTAGTTTTCCTTAGACTCTACTGTGGACCAATCTATGCATGTTTGGTTTACTCTGGTTAAATGGTCACAAATCTCAGCAAGCACAGAGTAAGAGTTATAATGCTTTGCTCTAAACCTTTTTTGTATTTAGGGTTTTGCTTGCATCTCAGTTGGGGAGATGCTTCGGCAAGGGAGGTTTTGAGGGAAGGGGTTTTCCCTCTTTATTTGTATATAGTTTTTATATGTTTTTTGCGCTTCGTCGCTTGTCTATGTTTTTTAAATTTGCGCTATAAGGGCCAACTAAGATCTTTAGTTTACATTGTACCTTGTCCGTTACACGTCCTCTCTCTCTTAAGACATGACTAGTGACTAGCCTAGTGTAGCCCATCCAGCTGGAGGGAATGGTTTTAATTTTCTTACTTGGAATTGCAGGGGCATCAATAACCCAGTTAAACATAGTAGGCGCTACACCACCTTCATTAATTGAAAGCTCACATCATCTTTCTCCAAGAAACTCATCTGAAGGTATCACAACACTCAAGTCTTAGGTGCAGATGGTTGGGTCAGGTGTTCAATTCCTCATTTCAGGCGAATATAGCACAGCAGGCTAGGCATCGGGAGCTGCTGGAAGAACAGTGTCAGCAGACAACTCTCCTGCGAGCTGAACTCAGCCAGCTGACATCCGCTCAGGCCGGCATAGCGGCAGGCGCAGCAGTCTCTCGTCCCAAACCTAGTAGGTTTATATTGAAGCTGACAGAGGCTGACGACAACGAGGCTTACCTACAAGCCTTCGAAAGGATGGCGGCTAGGGAGAAATGGCCCCATGAGCAATGGGCCAGCCTGCTAGCACCCTTCCTATCAGGCGTGGCACAGAAGATCTATCAGGATCTGACGGTTGACCAGGCGACGCATTACGAGGTGCTGAAAAAGGAGATCCTGCGCCGGTATGGTTACACCCTGATTAACAGTGCACAAAGATTCCATGATTGGGCGTATGGTCTTATAGAATCCCCCCGATCACAAATGCATGATCTAATTAGGCTGGCCAAGAGCTTGCTAACTGCTGAATGTGGTTATAGATACATTTATACGCTCTCATCCCATTCAAAGCTAAAAAGTTAGCCAGCCAAGGTAACCCACAGGGTGCAGATCAGCTGGTGGAACTTCTGGCAGGACAACAGGTGGCTTTGGAGGTCCTGCGCAGCGAACAACCACGGAAGGCGGAACCCTCCACTCGCCCGAGGGAGCGAAAAAGGAAGGAGGACCACGCCGGGACCCCAGCCAAGAATAGGGGGAACCAACAGCCAGCTCCCCGAGATGACACCCCTTCCTGAACTTGGACAGCAGGAAGTGCTATTAGTGTGGTGAGCCGGGACACATCGCATGGAACTGTCCAGACCGCGATGTCCCGATGCCTTCGGCCTCAGCCAGTGAGTTAGCCACCGGGCATCCCTGCGGCTTACTGATGGCATGCTGGGCTGAGGAGAGTGGTCCTTCCCCTGTCACCCCAGTAAGAGCTAACGGAAAGGACACCCCGGCACTTTTGGACTCCGGGAGTATGGTGACCCTAATCCGACCTCACTTTGCCCAGTCCCAGAACCTGATTGACACCGTGGCCATTACATGCATACATGGTGAGACCAAGGACTACCCTACCACACTCCTCCACCTACAGCCACAAAGGGACAACACACAGGACCAGTGGGAGTTGTTCCAAACCTGCCTGTACCTGCCTTTATCGGAAGGGATTTCCCAATGTTCCGCCAACTGGGGACCAGTATGTCCGGAGACGTGGGGATCTGAGGGAACCAGAAGGGAGGAGGAAGCCAGAGAAGTTTGAGGGACACCAGAAGGAGTGATGCCCGGATGTGTGGATTTCAGGAAGTGGACCCCCAGGCATCAATCGATCCCCTCTCGGAGGGGGACTCTGAAGACAGACTTGAGGACGAGGTGGTGAGTCTGGAAGAAATGTTCCCAACAGACCATGAGGTGGCACCAGAGCCCGCCTCTCTAGTGGGCCGGTTCGGCACGGCCCAACTGGAGGATCCCAACTTGGCCAGCGCTCTCAAGCAGGTGACCGTGGTGGACGGAAAGCCCATGGAGGGGGTAAGACAAATAACCTACCCTCATTTTGCTATAAAGAACAAGTTGCTATATCAGGTCGTGAAGAAGAATTACGAATATCTGGAGTTGTTGTTGGTTCCCCGTCCCTTTGTACCATCTGTCCTGCAGCTGGCGCACTTCATCCTTCTTGGGCTCACCTTGGAGTGGAGAAGACCTTAGACAGGATCAAGGCATGTTTTTACTGGGCAGGAGTGGAGAGGAATATTGCCGCAGTTGCCCAGAGTACCAGCAGGTGGCGCCAAGACCCCATTTTCGCAGTCCATTAATTCCCCTACCCATTATTTCAGTTCCTTTCAGCTGGATTGCAATGGACCTGGTTGGCCCTCTACCCAAGAGCAACAGAGGGCACCAATACATTCTAGTGATTCTGGATTATGCCACCAGGTTCCCAGAAGCCATTCCCCTGCACACCATGACCACCAAGGGAATCGCACGTGAGTTGGTTATGCTGTTTTCCCAAGTGGACATTCCCGACGAGATATTGACCGACCAGGGCACCTCGTTCATGTCACAAATCATGAAGGATTTATGCAAGCTAATGAAAATAACCCAGTTGAGCACCTCAGTCTATCACCCTCAGACTGATGAATTGGTGGAAAGATTCAATCAAACCCTGTAGCAGATGTTAAAGAAGGTGATGGAAGCTGACGGAAAGAATTGGGACCAGCTGCTACCATTACCTGATGTTCTCGATCTGAGAAGTGCCCCAAGTTTCAACAGGGTTCTCTCCCTTCGAACTCCTGTACGGGAGATGACCCCGAGGACTGCTGGACATGGCTAAAGAAGCCTGGGAACAGCAACCGTCGCCCAACCCGTGGCCCCTGGTATGGGAACACATGCTGGAGGCCCACGAGGCACAAGCGAGGGTGTACAACAGAGGGGCACAACGAAGGGACTTTCAGCCCGGAGACAAAGTGTTGGTGTTGGTCCCCACCTCAGAATGTACGTTTTGTACGTTTACGAAGTCATTGAGAAGGTGGGTGAAGTTAACTATAGGGTCAGACAGCCGGGACGTAGGCATCTGACCCATATTTACCATGGGAATCTACTAAAGAAATGGAATGCACGTGATGTACTCTACTCTATTTGCCCGAAGAAAGGTACCATAGAGGCCGAGCCGGCGGAGGTGCCAATGGGGGAGCAGATGAGCCAAGCCCAGAAGCAGGAGCTGAGGGAGTTGGCCGGCCGAAACCAGGATGTGTTCACCAGTGAACCAGGACACACCGATCTGGTACAGCACCGCATCATCACCGAACCAGGGAAAAAGGTGAAGTTGAGACCCTACCGCATACCGGAAGCAAGGAGAGAAGCTGTCAGGACCAAGGTAAAACAATGTTGGGAAGCTGATATAATCGAGAGTTCGATTAGTAAGTGGTGCAGCAACATAGTGTTGGTGTCGAAACCAGAACGGCACAATCCGATTCTGTAATGATTTTAGGAAGGTAAATTAAATCTCAAAGTTTGACACCTATCCATGCCACGAATTGATGGATTAATCGAACGGCTAGGGACCCGCCCGATTCATCAGCACGCTCGACCTGACAAAGGGTTATTGGCAGGTGCCCTTAGCTCCCGAGGCACAGGATAAAACTGCTTTCGCCACCCCGGATGGTCTGTTCCATTACAAGAAGCTGCACAGGGCCCCGGCCACCTTCCAAAGGTTGATGTACCGGGTTCTCCGACCCCATTAGAAGTACGCAGCGCCATACATCCATGATATTGTGATCCATGGGAGTGAGTGGGAGACCCATCTAAACCAGGTTAGCGCGATAGTGCAGGCCTTATGGGTGGCGGGGGCTAACAGCAAACCCAAAGAAATGTCAGCTTGGCCTGTGGAGGCTGAGTACCTGGGGTACATGATTGGGAGGGGATGTGTCAAACCCCAGGTGAAGAAAGTGGAGGAGATTCGGGACTGTCCCCCACCCCCTAACCAAGAAGCAGCTATGCACGTTTGTGGGGTTGACTAGTTACTACCGGAGATTTATTCCCCACTTTGCCTTCCTAGCCAGCCCCCTGACAGATCTGACCAGGAGCTGTTTGCCAGGCCAGGTGGAGTGAACCAAGGAGACAGAGAAAGACTTCCAGGCCCTAAAGGGAGCACTTTGTTCTGGACCCGTGCTGGTGACACCGAACTTCTCCAAACCACTGGTGGTTCAGACCGATGCGTCCGAAACAGGGGTGGGTGCCGTCCTATCACAGCTCCAAGAAGGTGAGGAACACCCAGTCATGTACATTAGCTGGAAGCTAAGATGTTCCACGGTGGAGAAAGAATGTCTAGCGATCAAGTGGGTGCTAGAAAACGCTGAAGTAATACTTATTGGAATGGCACTTCACCCTCGTAACGGACCATGCACCACTGTTTGGATGTCACGGAATAAGGACAGTAACGCCCCGGGTCACCTGCTGGTTCCTTTCCTTGCAGCCTTTGCTTTCTCTGTCATTCACAGATCAGGTGCAGCCCATGGAAATGCCGATGCTCTCTCCAGGAGGGATGCTCCAGGGAGCTGAACTGCAGGGGGGGGGGGGGGGGGGGGGGGGGGGGGGGGGGGGGGGGGGGGGGGGGGGGGGGGGGGGGGGGGGGGGGGGGGGGGGGGGGGGGGGGGGGGGGGGGGGGGGGGGGGGGGGGGGGGGAGAGGGAGAGGGAGAGGTGAGGAGTGGTTATTCAGGGGAGATATCTGGCAGCCTGTTGGCTCCACTTCCGGGGCTTATATCGACTTCCTGCCCCAAAGAGCCAAGGCTGTGTTCGTTAAGCCAGGGAGTGGGGATAAAGGAGGAAGCATCCTGCACAAAGGGGCAGAGTAGGAGAGAAACAAGAGCTTCATGAAGAGTGGGAGAAGCGAGAGCAAGATCTGTGTGATTACCTGTTGTGACCTGGACTGTCGGACTACCCCCCTTGTGTACTGGACCGGATTGGCTGAGGACCTAATTGTGAGGATTATCCCTGGAAAAAGTAATGTACAACGAGAACGGCTTGTGGACTGTAAGGTGAATGTGAATTCCCCCTTCTTTCCTTGTGTACCGAAATCCCTAATAAACCCACCATTTGCTTTCTATTTGTGCTACTGGTGCATGTTTTGGTATTGAAACTTGGCGATGTGGAAACCCCACAACCCTTGAGCCTGCTACACTATTTATGTTAACACTCTGTATTGCCCAATTAGATTACATTTATGCCGTTTCACCATCTCCAGATATTTATAAGGAACATTAACTGTGCAAGCAGAATTTGACACATTATTAACAGACCAGGTTACTGAACTGCTTGTCAAGTCTAGGAGCACTTACTATGAACAAGGAGATAAAGTCAGTAAATTATTAGCTCACTGTCACGACTTCCACCGAAGGTGGCTCCCCTGCCTGTTCGGGCGGCGCTCGGCGGTCGTAGTCGCCAGTCTACTAGCTGCCCACCGATCCCCTTTTCCTTTTCTGTTTGTTATGTCTTATTGGTTGCACCTGTTTCTTGTTTGAGTTTTGGTTCAGAACTATTTAAGCCGGTTATTTAAGCCGGTTGTTTTCTGTTAGTCTAGGTTGGTTGTGTGTTGTGTTCCCTGTCTGTTTGTGCCCAGTTTTGGGTTGGACACTTTTGTTTCACCTGTTTTTTTTGGCGTTAATTGTGGATACCGCAATAAAGTTTGGTTTCCCCATTTATCCTCTGCTCTCTGCGCTTGACTCCGCACCCACCACTCCTGGCTGTGTGACACTCACAAGTTACGTCAACTATCACCACACCAGATTCCTAAAATGTGTACATCGTCTGGGATATCATTAGACCCTAGGGTCAATGATGAGTTCAAGAGATTTTACCAGTCTCTATATACTTCTGAAAGTAAAGCGGATATTGGAATTTGATGATTTCTTCCACTCACTTGCTGTGCCTTCTATCAGCCAGGATTTGGTTAAAAAAATTAGAGCAGCCGATCACTGTTGAAGAATTGTCTAATATTGTCAAATCCCTTCAATCCGGGAGAAAGCTCAGGGCCTGACGGCTACTCGGCAGAGTTTTATAAAAAGCATCTCTCCAAAATGGCCCCTATTCTAATTGAAATGTACAATGAAGCATTTGTAAATGGTGCTCTCCCACAGACTCTCACTCAGGCAACCATATGTCTTATTCTTTAAAAAAAACAAAGACCCTTGACTGTATCATACCATCCAATTAGCCTGCTAATGTTGACTATAAAATACTAGCCAAACTTCTGGCAACGTGTCTGGAAACAATCCTCCCATCAATTATCTCACCGGATCAAATAGCATTTATTAAAAATAGACACCCATTCATCAATCTTTGATTATATATAATCCCTCTGTCACCAATGCCCCTGAAGCCATTATATCCCTGGATGCGGAGAGAGCGTTTGACCGGATGGAATGGAAATACCTTTTTACACTCTAAATAAATGTGGCTTTGGCTCCAAATTCATTACTTAAGACTTCTGTACTCATCCCCTCAAGCCTCTGAGTGTTATTAGTCCTGACAATCAGATAGCTTCCCTTTGCAATGATCGACACGCCAGGGTTGCCCTTTAAGTCCCTTACTGTTTGCCCTCACCATAGACCTCCTTGCAATAGTACTCCGCTCCAACCCCTCATCAAAGGTATAGTCAGATACGGACACGAACACAAACTGTCTTTATATGTAGATGATTTATTATTTTACACATCCAACCTTTCTGTTTCTGTTCCTGCTGCCCTTGCCACTTTCACATCCTTGGTCACTTATCAGGGTATAAACTGAATCTCAGTAAAAGCGAATTGATGCCACTTAATGTGGCCGCAAAAAAATTCCCTTTACATAACTTGACATTTAAAATTGCTCACAGTAGTTTTATTTATCTCTGGGTACACGTCACAAACAGATTTGAAAACCTTTTTCAGGCCAACTTTGCTCCTCTTTTAACCCGTACTGAGGACAATTTGGAACGCTGGTCTTTGCTACACCTCTCCTTAGTCGCAATAATTAATTATATTAAAATGAATACTCTCCATAAATTCTTCTCTCTATCAGTGCCTACTGAATTTTCTTCCCAATACGTTTTTCAAAATGATCGACGGCCTAATTCTACCTTTTTTATATGGGACAAAAAGCCCCCTAGGATCCGAAAACAGATTTGCAGAGGCCCAAACCTGACGGCGGTCTAGCTCTACCGGATTTCAGATTCTATTATTGGGCAGCTAACCTAAAGATCATTCACTACTGGTTGCAGAGCAGAGAGATATTCCCACCCCCAATTTATCTAGAGATGGAGGCCGCCTCATCTATACCGGCATCATTGTCTTCCCTCGCTCACTCCTCCGTTACAGGCCCTTACTCCTCCTTCACCAAAAATATATGTGTCAAAACAACATTGAAGATCTGGAATCAATTTAGACGCCACTTTGGGTTTCAGACAACCTCTTCTTTTGCTCCGGTAGCCTCAAACCCAGCTTTTCCCCATCTATGGTTAATTGTGCTTTCTCAACATGGTCTAGTCTTGGTATTAAAATATTTAGAGATCTCTATATTAACAATACATTTAGCACGTTCAAAATATCTTTTTTTTAAGTCTGTTTTTTTTGGTTATATTTCTGTCTCACTCTTTGTTTTGCTGTATCGCTGTCTTTGATGTGTTTTATATTACTACCAAATAACTTATTAAAAGTTTTTAAAAAAAGAAGTTATACAGCTGCACCATCAAGAGCATCCTGACCAGTTGCATCATCGCCTGGTATGGCAACTGCTCGGCATCTGACCGTAAGGCGCTACAGAGGGTAGTGCGTACGGCCCAGTACATCACTGGGGCCAAGCTTCCTGCCATCCAGGACCTATATAATAGGCGGTGTCAGAGGAAAGCCCATAAAATTGTCAGGGACTCCAGTCACCCAAGTCATAGACTGTTTTCTCTGCTACCGCACAGCAAGCGGTACCGGAGCGCCAAGTCTTGGATCAAAATGCTTCTTAACAGCTTCTACCCCCAAGCCATAAGACTGCTGAACAATTAATCAAATGGCCACTGGACTGTTACATTGACCCCCCTCCATTTGTTTTGTACACTGCTGCTACTCACTGTTTATTATCTATGCATAGTCACTTCACCCCTACCTACATGTACAAATGACCTATTATTTGTTATATTTTTTACTTTATTTTATTTGGTACATATTTTCTTAAATCTTGTTGAACTGCACTGTTGGCTAAGGGCTTGTAAGTAAGCATTTCACGGTAAGGTCTACACTTGTTGTATTCAGCGCATGTGACAAATAAAATGTGATTTGATTTAGCCTCTCGATGGTGGCCTCCTCCGGAGCAGGGTGGAAAGTACAATCCTAGCATCTGGGAAGGTCCTCTCCATCACCCTCCCAAGTGATGTGGCCAACTTTTCCTGTTGAACATGCAAGTCATTGGTTCCAGTTATGTACAATGATAAGGCTCGGTGAGCCAAGCTGGGCCACGGTCAGAAGCTCTAAGGCTCTCTCAGATGTGGGCCACCACAACTTTGCCACCACTCTATTCTTTAAAAAGTTCATACTAATTAATATATTTTCCATTGGAGTCCATCATTTAAACAATGTCAGGCGTCTTATCAGGCCTGTGGATGATGGCTGGAGTGGGAGTAATCACAGGCAGTGAGAGTGAGACTGGGGTGGAGGGGGTCAGCAGGGTTGGTGGATTGGTTGGTTGGCTTGGTTGATGGGTTTTTAACGGGTGGTGGCTGACCAATTCCTGCCTTAGCTCCTTCTGCAGATCCTGGAGATAGCTTATATTGACTGTACTCTCGTACTCTGCGCACTTACAACCTGAGGGACTAGTTGTACTCCTCAAAGCACCTGATAGCAGACGGCAACTCCCGGATTTGATCCCTATGCTGACTCACCAGGCTGATCTCTTCCTCTCTGAGATGCTGTGATACTGCAGGTGTCACATGTGAGAGTGGCATGCAGAGGACTATATGTGCTGCAGGCGGGGGAAGGAGAAGGGCACTGGGACTACATCCTGGGATACAAAGGAAATGGAGGCTGTTGTAGGCAATTCTGGTGGAGAGGTTTTGAATTTGGCAACAAGAGGTTTAATTGGATTAAAGTACTGGACAAATGTATCCAAACTGGCCTCCAAACCCTGAACCATCACAGTGCCATTATTATAAATATAAATTTTACATTTTTGGGTGGAATCAATGTACAATTGCCTCATTTGTTCTGTTTTCTGACATGTTAAGTTCATTGTTGGGCTTGTGGAGAGCTGTGTGCCCAGCATTAGGATCATCCGTGTAGAACAAAAGGTCTCCTTTTATTTCTTTGTTCGCTTTTAGGATGAAGTCTGCCCTATAAGTCTCCGGGGTTTCTCTTAGCAATTTATTTCGAGTAGATTTTTTCGTGACTCACTTGTCATATTCTCAGGATAAGTGATGGCATGTGGAAACAATGCTTAGAGAATGCATCCATCTTCATCTCCATGGTGACCTCTTTAAACAATGCACTCTGCTCTAGAATGATGTGCATGTGCATCTTGATGAAAGCACTTATTTAAAAAATACATTGGGACAAATTTACTTACATGTGTATTAAAGTAGTCAAACGTTAAGTATTTCATAGCACACAACTAAATCAAGAAACCAAACGATGTACCAGGCCAGCTGTGATATACAACCTGTTAGCAATATTTGTTGGACTACAAAGAAATGTATTGGTGAATTAGTTATATTAATCATGCATTGAACTGCATCCATCTATTCTGCCAACAATGCCTTAATGTACATAACTTATTTTTAAAACCTCTTATAAAATTTGTTTTGAAGCATAAACTGGGAATTTCATATTTTTGACTGATATTATGATTGTCTCTTTCGTATCTTCAAAGTAGTTAAAATGCTGTCAGTTACACTTTTAAAGAGCCACTGACCACACTGATTGGCACTTGTGTTTTTCTGTTACTCATTCGAAAAACAAGATTTCAGTCTTAGAGGTTTGTATCCTGACCGATTCCGCGTTTAGTTAATTATGTTTGTCCCCCATGACAAACTGTAGATGTGGAAGTGGTATACTGTATATACCATGAAAAAGCAAGGTATTTTTTGCAAAAACTATGCATGGCCATCATATTTCTGTTTTCATAGAAAGAATATAGCCAGCTACATTTCCTAATGTTTCCTTAAAGTTAATCTTGTATTTTATTGCAGAAAAGTAGGCTGGCTACACTGAGAAAGGTACCAGAGAAAAGTAGCTATACATCAGTGCTGTCTGCTGATAGAATGTCCTTTCCCGAATTCTCATCCAATGCCTTTTATATTTTTTGTGTGCGTGAAAAACAAATAATTCTGTGTTAATGCGACCCCTAAGTTTAACTTGCCAGTTATCTAAGCACGTGGCTGCATTTACAAGGTGATGGGGCATTATCACGGCTTTCTGCTGTTTTGAGAAGTCAAAGCCCTTTGGATGAGTTATCTGTACAGGTGCCACTGCTATCTTTTGATTTCCTTGCGTTTTTTCTCGTCTCAGTTCATCCGCCAGTCTGTTCCTCCCCTATCTTCTAGGAGCAGAGCAGACAGGCCTATTGCCCTAGAGACTCGAGACCCCACACAGACACAACGTGTACACATGCTGCTCCAGAGCCAGTACTGTTCATTTGCACAATGTCTCTTGTTCGCATTCACTTTTAAACGTCCGAACTCACCCAAAATGACATTCAATAGCTACTACCAATATATATAGATATATATAATTTTATGAGCTGGACTGCCTGTCTTTGCAATTTTGTATTTTTTGTTGTTGTGCTCGTTAGCATATTTAGCTAGCAGCCACCATGGCAATTCGCTATTAGTTGTGCAAATGTTATTAGAATTCTGGTAATAGACACGCAATGGGCTTTTTGTTGCATTTTTAGTGCCCGCTTGTGTACTAAACCGGTAATACTGTAAATCCTGGGATGAGAGAAGAACAGTATGACAATATGAAAATCTGGATACTGGCCAACCCTACGTGGAAGCCTAAGTCACTTCCTCAAAATCCCCTGAATGAATCTAAGATAACTCAATAAATCTGTAGTTAATTTTTATGTTTTTGCCGAGGATATTTTAGTTGCACAATTTTACATCTAACTGTGGTGTTTGTTGCAGTATTTTTCAAATAAAAACATGCACTATGTGTTGTCTTATGTAAACAGTTGGAGTTGCTGGGCAGGTCTGTTTCGCTATCTGTGCTATTGGATTGAGAGCAATCACCACAGCTGTTCTCTCCATGTTAGTGGGCAAATGGACATCGTCAAATCAAAACCCAACCTTCATATTTACCCATTGTGACACAAGGATATTCCAAACTCCATTTTAGATGAAACTGACTTAATTACCAAAATAATCCTGCTTACACTTTGTAGTCAATTTTGACAGTAGAATAACTATTTCTGACTCATATGCCACATAGGCTGTTTTCAAAGGGATTCTTTACTTTTTAAAGGCAGTCATTTTTTTAAAGATACTCTGTCAACGTTCTGAATGTTCACACCTCCATTCCATGTGGTAATTTGCTTGTTCCCCTGAATGCTTGTTTCCCTGAATGCTTGTTTCCCTATCAAGGCCTGAATTCTTCAGAAATCACTCAGAAATTCTTCCAAACCGTAGTCTGGCTTTTTTAATGGCGGTTTTGGAGCAGTGGCTTCTTCCTTGCTGAGCGGCCTTTCAGGTTATTTCGATATAGGACTCGTTTTACTGTGGATATAGATACTTTTTACCTGTTTCCTCCAGCATCTTCACAAGGTCCTTTGCTGTTGCTCTGGGATTGATTTGCACTTTTCGCCCCAAAGTATCTCTAGAAGACAGAATGCGTCTCCTTTCTGAGCGGTATGACGGCTGCGTAGTCCCATGGTGTTTATACTTGCGTACTATTGTTTGTACAGATGAACGTGGTACCTTCAGGCGTTTAGAAATTGCTCCCAAAGATGAACCAGACTTGTGGAGGTCTACAATTCTTTTTCTGAGGTCTTGGCTGATTTCTTTTGATTTTCCCATGATGTCAATCAAAAGAGGCACTGAGTTTGAAGGTAGGCCTTGACATACATCCACAGGTACACCTCCAATTGACTCAAATTATGTCAATTAGCCTATCAGAAGATTCTGAAGCCATGACATCATTTTCTGGAATTCCCCAAGCTGTTTAAAGGCACAGTCAACTTAGTGTATGCAAACTTCTGACACACTGGTATTGTGATACAGTGAATTTTAAGTGAAATAATCTGTCTGTAAACAATTGTTGGAAAAATGACTTGTGTCATGCACAAAGTAGATGTCCTAACCGACTTGCCAACACTATAGTTTGTTAACAAGAAATTTGTGGAGTGGTTGAAAAATGAGTTTTAATGACTCCAACCTAAGTGTATGTAAACTTCTGACTTCAACTGTATATCCTAATTCTTGTTGTTGTCCTTGTTGGGTTTATCGTCCCCCAATCCTGCCTTGTCTTGCCTGATGATTCACCAGATTAGCCTTGCCAGAACCAAGTTGAATTGATCACTCCAAAATCTCTGACTTCCGACTTCAGTGCGTTCAAGAAAGGGAAAGCAGACGTGTTGCTGTGCGTTTTGTTGCTGTGCGTTTTGTTGCCAACTTTACTTTGCTAGCTGACAACTTTACGTTTTCTTTTTTTTTCTTTTTAACCTTTACCGAACCTCAATCCCGGATCCGGATCACCCCCCACCCCCCCCACACTGATTAGCATAGCTAGCATAGCGTCACAATTAAATAGTAGCATCTAAATATCATTAAATCACAAGTCCAAGACACCAGATGAAAGATACAGATCTTGTGAATAACCCCATCATTTCTGTTTTTTAAAATGTTTTACAGGGAAGACACAATATGTAAATCTATTAGCTAAACACGTTAGCAAAATACACCACTTTTCTAACTCCATCAGTTTCTTACTACTTCAGGTGCTATCACCAATTCGGCTAAACTAAGATATTGATAGCCACTAACCAAGAAAAAACCTCTTCAGATGACAGTCTGATAACATATTCATGGTATAGGATAGTTTTTGTTAGAAAAAAGTGCATATTTCAGGTAGAAATCACAGTTCTACATTGCAGCTGCAATCTGAAATAGCGTTGGAAGCAGCCGGAATAATTACTGAGACCGACGTCAATTACCAAAAGAATCATCCTAAAACACTTCAGAAAATAGACAGCCTACAGCAATCGAAAGACACAGATCTTGTGAATCCAGAGAATATTTCAGATTTTCTAAGTGTTTTACAGCGAAAAACACAATATAGCATTATATGAGCGTACCACAATAGCCAGAATCACAACCGCATTTACCAGCTGTAAATGTTAGCGATCGTAACAACCCAACAAAAGATATATAATTTGACTAACCTTGATATACTTCATCAGATGACAGACCTGTAACATCATATTACACAATGCATATAGCTTTTGTTCGAAAATGTGCATATTTAGCAGCACAAATCGTGGTTATACTATGTAATCACTACAAACATTGCATGTATTCTGGCCGGCGCCATTTTGGATTAGCGCCTATTCTTATAAAAAAACTATTCATAAACTTGACTAAAAAATATAAGTTGGACACCAATTGAAAGGATAAATTAGTTCTTAATGCAATCGCTATGTTAGATTTTTAAAATTAACGTTACTAGACATATAGTGTGCGTTGCAGCCAGACCAGTGCCTGCAAAAGTGGCGCGCAAACACTATGACATTTTTCCACATAAATACATAATAACATCATAAATAGTTCCTACTTTTGGACGAGCTTCCATCAGTATCTTGGGCAATGTGTCTTTTCTTCAAAAGAATAGTTGCTTTGTTGTAAAACGTCCTCTTCACCTTTGGAACTAGCTGCTACCATTAGCTATGTCGCACACACATGTCCAAATCCTCAAACTAGATATTCAGAAAAATAGCACTATACTCGCATAAACTGATATAAATCGGTTTCAAATAACATCGTTATGATGTTTCTAACACCTATATTTAATTAAATTACAGACGGATACATCTCTGGTCGATAACTGAGCGTTCCAAAATTTCATCCTGACTTCTTGCCAGGCGCCATGACGAACGAGACAAAGAAAGGTACTCTCGTTCCATCCGGCTTTATAACCTCGGACAGCTACGCAGACAGACCATTCCACTTCTCATTGGTTACTGACATCCAGGGAAGGCGGGTGCAGTTCAATTCCAGCCATAGGATATACACAGGCTTTAAAACTGAACCCAGATCAGAGGATAATTCTCAGACCTTCGCAAGTCATGTCAGGATTTTTTGCTGTAGAGGGAGTTCTGGGTCACCCACAGACATAATTAAAACGGTTTAGAAACTAGACAGTGTTTTCTATCCAATATTAGTAAGGATATGCATATTGTACGATCAAGAATTGAGCAATAGGCCGTTTAATTTGGAGACCAAAATATGCTAATGCGGAACAGCACCCCCTATAGTTGCAAGAAGTTAATTACCGTTTATATTTTTAGTCTTTCCATCGTAACTTTTTTCCCTCATTCAACTTTTTCACTCCGGACGCTTTATCTGGACATGGTTCGTCAGCACCTTCAACAGCCGAAGCTAAGTAGTAACATTAACATGATGTCTTCTAATTGCAGTCGCTGTACTCATAATATACAGGAGAACGATCGCCTTAGACGGCGAGGATAGCTGTGCTGCAAGCCCAGCTTCAGACGCAATTGTTAGGCAAGGGTAATTTCAGTGTAGGAAAGGAAGAAACAGCGTCTGTGCCACCAGTAAGTACAGATACTAACGTTAGTATAAACCCCCCCGCACAGTCCCCGCAGCCGGACAACTTTCTCATGGCTTCTGGAGGGAAATGCTGTAGGAATGCTCAACTGGTGTCGCTCATTCAGCCGACAGAAACTTTCAACCGGTTCTCCCCATTATGTAGCGAGTCGGAGTCTGAGGCTGAGTCTTCTCTTGTCTCTACTCCTCCCGTTACGGGGTCTGAGACGCCGAAGGCTCCAACCATTAGCTCTGACAAATTGAAAACCCTAGTCATTGGCGACTCCATTACCCGTAGTATTAGACTTAAAACGAATCACCCAGCGATCAGTACACTGTTTACCATGGGGCAGGGCTACCGACGTTAAGGCTAATCTAAAGATGGTGCTGGCTAAAGCTAAATCTGGCGAGTGTAGAGAGTATAGAGATATTGTTATCCACGTCGGCACCAACGATGTTAGGATGAAACAGTCAGAGGTCACCAAGTGCAACATAGCTTCAGCGTGTAAATCAGCTAGAAAGATGTGTCGGCATCGAGTAATTGTCTCTGGCCCCCTCCCAGTTAGGGGAGTGACGAGCTCTACAGCAGAGTCTCAGCACTCAATCGCTGGTTTGAAAACTGTTTTCTGCCCCTCCAAAAGATAGAATTTGTAGATAATTGGCCCTCTTTCTGGGACTCACCCACAAACAGGACCAAGCCGGACCTGCTGAGGAGTGACGGACTCCAGCCTAGCTGAGAGGGGTGCTCTCATCTTATCTACCAACATAGATTAGGGCTCTAACTCCTCTAGCTCACAATGAAATAGGGTGCAGGCCAGGCAGCAGGCTGTTAGCCAACCTGCCAGCTTAGTGGAGTCTGCCAATAGCACAGTCAGTGTAGTCAGCTCAGCCATACCCATTGAGACTGTGTCTGTGCCTCGACCTAGGTTGGGCAAAACTAAACATGGTGGTGTTCGCCTTAGCAATCTTATTAGGATAAAGGACCTCCTCCATTCCTGCCATTATTGAAAGAGATCGTGATACCTCACATCTCAAAATAGGGTTACTTAATGTTAGATCCCTCACTTCAAAGGCAGTCATAGTCAATGAACTAATCACTGATCATAATCTTGATGTGGATTGCCTGACTGAAACATGGCTTAAGCCTGATGAATGTACTGTGTTAAATGAGGCCTCACCGCCTGGTTACACTAGTGACCATATCCCCCGTGCATCCCGCAAAGGCGGAGGTGTTGCTAACATTTACGATAGCAGAATTTCAATTTACAAAAAAAAAAAATGACGTTTCGTCTTTTGAGCTTCTAGTCATGAAATCTATGCAGCCTACTCAATCATTTTTTATAGCTACTGTTTACAGGCCTCCTGGGCCATATACAGCGTTCCTCTCTGAGTTCCCTGAATTCCTATCAGACCTTGTAGTCATAGCAGATCATATTCAAATTTTTGGTGATTTTAATATTCATATGGAGAAGTCCACAGACCCACTCCAAAAGTCTTTCGGAGCCATCATCGACTCAGTGGGTTTTGTCCAACATGTTTCTGGACCTACTCACTGCCACAGTCATACTCTGGACCGAGTTTTGTCCATGGAATAAATGTTGTAGATCTTAATGTTTTTCCACATAATCCTGGACTATCGGACCACCATTTTATTACGTTTGCAATCGCAACAAATAATCTGCTCAGACCCCAACCAAGGAGCATCAAAAGTCGTGCTATAAATTCTCAGACAACACAAAAATTCCTTGATGCCCTTCCAGACTCCTTCTGCCTACCCAAGGACGTCAGAGGACAAAAATCAGTTAACCACTTAACTGAGGAACTCAATTTAACCTTGCGCAATACCCTAGATGCAGTTGCACCCCTAAAAACGAAAAACATTTGTCATAAGAAACTAGCTCCCTGGTATACAGAAAATACCCGAGCTTTGAAGCAAGCTTCCAGAAAATTGGAACGGAAATGGCGCCACACCAAACTGGAAGTCGACTAGCTTGGAAAGACAGTACCGTGCAGTACCGAAGAGCCCTCACTGCTGCTCGATCATCCTACTTTTCCAACTTAATCGAGGAAAATAAGAACAATCCAAAATTTCTTTTTGATACTGTTGCAAAGCTAACTAAAAAGCAGCATTCCCCAAGAGAGGATGGCTTTCACTTCAGCAGTAATAAATTCATGAACTTCTTTGAGGAAAAGATCATGACCATTAGAAAGCAAATTACGGACTCCTCTGAATCTGCGTATCCCTCCAGGGCTTAGCTGTCCTGGATCTGCACAGCTCTGCCAGGGCCTGGGATCGGGAGAGACACTTAAGCGTTTTAGTACTATATCTCTTGACACAATGATGAAATAATCATGGCCTCTAAACCTTCAAGCTGCATACTGGATCCTATTCCTACTAAACTACTGAAAGAGCTGCTTC
>NW_024060683.1:0-20000 GCF_016432855.1 Salvelinus namaycush | reverse complement strand
TGTGTGTGTGTGTGTCTGTGTGTGTGTATGTGTAGGCCTCTGAAGAGGATGACAGTGGGGATGCTGATTGCTGCGTTGGCTTTTGTAGCCGCTGCCCTGCTGCAGTTACAGATTGATGTGAGTATGTATGTATGTATGTATGTATGTATGTATGTATGTATGTATGTATGTATATACACATACAACCCCCCCACACACACACTCACACAGTGAGAGAGCAAAGGAGAGTGAAAAGGTGAGCTAAGGGCAAGTTTGAATTGTTCCTGCAGCAAACCCTTCCCAAGCTGCCCCAAGGTGTGGAAGGCCAGGTCAAGTTCCTGAATCTCAACAGCGCCCCTCTGACTGTTACTATCGATGGGACCGTTGACGTGTCTGTACCAGCTCACCAGGCCAGTCATTTAACCTCTACTTTCATGTCAAGTGGTGCCCAAAAACTATTCTCATCTGTCATTGAAGACACATTCTGATCCATGTTTACATGCCCATGATCCTCTCTGCTTCCTTCAGGTGAATACTGGGGACTACTTGACGTTTGACAAACCAGTCAGAGTCGTGTTCAACAAGAACATGTCAACGGGGACCGATCTGACCTTAATGTCACAGACCCGACGCACAGCCCTGGTTTCTCCAACCCTGGATATGAACCTGGTGAGTTTGCCACTATATTTACTGATCCTAACGTCTGATGAAATGACTCTACAGAACGAAGCTTGGTCCATAGTCCTAGGATCTACCGTTCTAGTCTTGGTCTGAGTTGATCTACCATTCTAGTCTTGGTCTGAGTTGATCTACCATTCTAGTCTTGGTCTGAGTTGATCTACCATTCTAGTCTTGGTCTGAGTTGATCTACCATTCTAGTCTTGGTCTGAGTTGATCTACCATTCTAGTCTTGGTCTGAGTTGATCTACCATTCTAGTCTTGGTCTGAGTTGATCTACCATTCTAGTCTTGGTCTGAGTTGATCTACCATTCTAGTCTTGGTCTGAGTTGATCTACCATTCTAGTCTTGGTCTGAGTTGATCTACCATTCTAGTCTTGGTCTGAGTTGATCTACCATTCTAGTCTTGGTCTGAGTTGATCTACCATTCTAGTCTTGGTCTGAGTTGATCTACCATTCTAGTCTTGGTCTGAGTTGATCTACCATTCTAGTCTTGGTCTGAGTTGATCTACCATTCTAGTCTTGGTCTGAGTTGATCTACCATTCTAGTCTTGGTCTGAGTTGATCTACCATTCTAGTCTTGGTCTGAGTTGATCTACCATTCTAGTCTTGGTCTGAGTTGATCTACCATTCTAGTCTTGGTCTGAGTTGATCTACCATTCTAGTCTTGGTCTGAGTTGATCTACCATTCTAGTCTTGGTCTGAGTTGATCTACCATTCTAGTCTTGGTCTGAGTTGATCTACCATTCTAGTCTTGGTCTGAGTTGATCTACCATTCTAGTCTTGGTCTGAGTTGATCTACCATTCTAGTCTTGGTCTGAGTTGATCTACCATTCTAGTCTTGGTCTGAGATGATCTACCATTCTAGTCTTGGTCTGAGTTGATCTACCATTCTAGTCTTGGTCTGAGTTGATCTACCATTCTAGTCTTGGTCTGAGTTGATCTACCATTCTAGTCTTGGTCTGAGTTGATCTACCATTCTAGTCTTGGTCTGAGATGATCTACCATTCTAGTCTTGGTCTGAGTTGATCTACCATTCTAGTCTTGGTCTGAGTTGATCTACCATTCTAGTCTTGGTCTGAGTTGATCTACCATTCTAGTCTTGGTCTGAGTTGATCTACCATTCTAGTCTTGGTCTGAGTTGATCTACCATTCTAGTCTTGGTCTGAGTTGATCTACCATTCTAGTCTTGGTCTGAGTTGATCTACCATTCTAGTCTTGGTCTGAGTTGATCTACCATTCTAGTCTTGGTCTGAGTTGATCTACCATTCTAGTCTTGGTCTGAGTTGATCTACCATTCTAGTCTTGGTCTGAGTTGATCTACCATTCTAGTCTTGGTCTGAGTTGATCTACCATTCTAGTCTTGGTCTGAGTTGATCTACCATTCTAGTCTTGGTCTGAGTTGATCTACCATTCTAGTCTTGGTCTGAGTTGATCTACCATTCTAGTCTTGGTCTGAGTTGATCTACCATTCTAGTCTTGGTCTGAGTTGATCTACCATTCTAGTCTTGGTCTGAGATGATCTACCATTCTAGTCTTGGTCTGAGTTGATCTACCATTCTAGTCTTGGTCTGAGTTGATCTACCATTCTAGTCTCAGTCCAAGACTCAGTCTATTGATTTCAGCCACTATGTCTGCTGTTGATATCAGCCACTATGTCTGTTGTTGATATCAGTCTCTCAGCCACTATGTCTGTTGTTGATATCAGTCTATCAGCCACTATGTCTGTTGTTGATATCAGCCACTATGTCTGTTGTTGATATCAGTCTCTCAGCCACTATGTCTGTTGTTGATATCAGTCTATCAGCCACTATGTCTGTTGTTGATTTCAGTCTATCAGCCACTATGTCTGTTGTTGATATCAGTCTATCAGCCACTATGTCTGTTGTTGATTTCAGTCTATCAGCCACTATGTCTGGTGTTGATTTCAGCCACTATGTCTGTTGTTGATATCAGTCTATCAGCCACTATGTCTGTTGTTGATATCAGTCTATCAGCCACTATGTCTGTTGTTGATATCAGTCTCTCAGCCACTATGTCTGTTGTTGATATCAGTCTCTCAGCCACTATGTCTGTTGTTGATATCAGTCAATCAGCCATTATATCTCTTGTTGATATCAGCCACTATGTCAGTCTATCAGCCACTATGTCTGTTGTTGATATCAGCCATTATATCTGTTGTTGATATCAGTCTATCAGCCACTATGTCTGCTGTTGATATCAGTCTCTCAGCCACTATGTCTGTTGTTGATATCAGTCTCTCAGCCACTATGTCTGTTGTTGATATCAGTCTCTCAGCCACTATGTCTGTTGTTGATATCAGTCTCTCAGCCACTATGTCTGTTGTTGATATCAGTCTCTCAGCCACTATGTCTGTTGTTGATATCAGTCTCTCAGCCACTATGTCTGTTGTTGATATCAGTCTATCAGCCACTATGTCTGTTGTTGATATCAGTCTCTCAGCCACTATGTCTGTTGTTGATATCAGTCTGTCAGCCACTATGTCTGTTGTTGATATAACAGCCACTATGTCTGTTGTTGATATCAGTCTATCAGCCACTATGTCTGTTGTTGATATCAGCCACTATGTCTGTTGTTGATATCAGTCTATCAGCCACTATATCTCTTGTTGATATCAGCCACTATGTCTGTTGTTGATATCAGTCTCTCAGCCACTATGTCTGTTGTTGATATCAGTCTCTCAGCCACTATGTCTGTTGTTGATATCAGTCTATCAGCCACTATGTCTGTTGTTGATATCAGTCTATCAGCCACTATGTCTGTTGTTGATATCAGTCTCTCAGCCACTATGTCTGTTGTTGATATCAGTCTCTCAGCCACTATGTCTGTTGTTGATATCAGTCTCTCAGCCACTATGTCTGTTGTTGATATCAGTCTCTCAGCCACTATGTCTGTTGTTGATATCAGTCTATCAGCCACTATGTCTGTTGTTGATATCAGTCTGTCAGCCACTATGTCTGTTGTTGATATAACAGCCACTATGTCTGTTGTTGATATCAGTCTCTCAGCCACTATGTTGTTTTCATCAGTCAGCCACTATGGAATGTAACATCCTGTTTCTCTCTCGTCTCTCCAGGTTTACGACTTGAGCAAGAAGCCCGATGAAGGCATGAACGCCATCAGGTCAGTTACAACAGTCCCGTTAGTGGATCGGGTCAGGACCCTGAGTGTTACCAACAGTCCCATTAGTGGTTAGAGGCAGGACCCTGAGTGTTACCAGCAGTCCCGTTAGTGGATCGGGTCAGGACCCGGAGTGTTACCAACAGTCCCGTTAGTGGTTAGGGTCAGGTCCCGGAGTGTTACCAACAGTCCCGTTAGTGGATCGGGTCAGGACCCTGAGTGTTACCAACAGTCCCGTTAGTGGATCGGGTCAGGACCCTGAGTGTTACCAACAGTCCCGTTAGTGGATCGGGTCAGGTCCCTGAGTGTTACCAACAGTCCCGTTAAGGGTTAGAGTCAGGTCCCTGAGTCTTACCAACAGTCCCGTTAGGGGTTAGGGTCAGGACCCGGAGTGTTACCAACAGTCCCATTAGTGGTTAGAGTCAGGACCCTGAGTGTTACCAACAGTCCCGTTAGTGGATCGGGTCAGGTCCCTGAGTGTTACCAACAGTCCCATTAGTGGTTAGAGGCAGGACCCTGAGTGTTACCAGCAGTCCCGTTAGTGGATCGGGTCAGGACCCGGAGTGTTACCAACAGTCCCGTTAGTGGTTAGGGTCAGGTCCCGGAGTGTTACCAACAGTCCCGTTAGTGGATCGGGTCAGGACCCTGAGTGTTACCAACAGTCCCGTTAGTGGATCGGGTCAGGACCCTGAGTGTTACCAACAGTCCCGTTAGTGGATCGGGTCAGGTCCCTGAGTGTTACCAACAGTCCCGTTAAGGGTTAGAGTCAGGTCCCTGAGTCTTACCAACAGTCCCGTTAGGGGTTAGGGTCAGGACCCGGAGTGTTACCAACAGTCCCATTAGTGGTTAGAGTCAGGACCCTGAGTGTTACCAACAGTCCCGTTAGTGGATCGGGTCAGGTCCCTGAGTGTTACCAACAGTCCCGTTAGTGGTTAGGGTCAGGACCCTGAGTGTTACCAACAGTCCCGTTAGTGGATCGGGTCTGGACCCTGAGTGTTACCAACAGTCCCGTTAGTGGTTAGGGTCAGGACCCTGAGTGTTACCAACAGTCCCGTTAGTGGATCGGGTCAGGTCCCTGAGTGTTACCAACAGTCCCGTTAAGGGTTAGAGTCAGGTCCCTGAGTCTTACCAACAGTCCCGTTAGGGGTTAGGGTCAGGACCCTGAGTGTTACCAACAGTCCCGTTAGTGGTTAGGGTCAGGACCCTGAGTGTTACCAACAGTCCCGGTAGTGGTTAGGGTCAGGACCCTGAGTGTTACCAACAGTCCCGTTAGTGGATCGGGTCAGGTCCCTGAGTGTTACCAACAGTCCCGTTAAGGGTTAGAGTCAGGTCCCTGAGTCTTACCAACAGTCCCGTTAGGGGTTAGGGTCAGGACCCGGAGTGTTACCAACAGTCCCATTAGTGGTTAGAGTCAGGACCCTGAGTGTTACCAACAGTCCCGTTAGTGGATCGGGTCAGGTCCCTGAGTGTTACCAACAGTCCCGTTAGTGGTTAGGGTCAGGACCCTGAGTGTTACCAACAGTCCCGTTAGTGGATCGGGTCTGGACCCTGAGTGTTACCAACAGTCCCGTTAGTGGATCGGGTCAGGTCCCTGAGTGTTACCAACAGTCCCGTTAAGGGTTAGAGTCAGGTCCCTGAGTCTTACCAACAGTCCCGTTAGGGGTTAGGGTCAGGACCCGGAGTGTTACCAACAGTCCCATTAGTGGTTAGAGTCAGGACCCTGAGTGTTACCAACAGTCCCGTTAGGGGTTAGGGTCAGGACCCTGAGTGTTACCAACAGTCCCGTTAGTGGTTAGGGTCAGGACCCTGAGTGTTACCAACAGTCCCATTAGTGGTTAGAGTCAGGACCCTGAGTGTTACCAACAGTCCCATTAGTGGTTAGAGTCAGGACCCTGAGTGTTACCAACAGTCCCGTTAGAGGTTAGGGTCAGGACCCTGAGTGTTACCAGCAGTCCCGTTAGGGGTTAGAGTCAGGACCCTGAGTGTTACCAACAGTCCCGTTAGTGGTTAGGGTCAGGACCCTGAGTGTTACCAACAGTCCCGTTAGTGGTTAGGGTCAGGACCCTGAGTGTTACCAACAGTCCCGTTAGTGGTTAGGGTCAGGACCCTGAGTGTTACCAACAGTCCCGTTAGTGGTTAGGGTCAGGACCCTGAGTGTTACCAACAGTCCCGTTAGTGGTTAGGGTCAGGACCCTGAGTGTTACCAACAGTCCCGTTAGTGGTTAGGGTCAGGACCCTGAGTGTTACCAACAGTCCCGTTAGTGGTTAGGGTCAGGACCCTGAGTGTTACCAACAGTCCCGTTAGTGGTTAGGGTCAGGACCCTGAGTGTTACCAACAGTCCCGTTAGTGGTTAGGGTCAGGACCCTGAGTGTTACCAACAGTCCCGTTAGTGGTTAGGGTCAGGACCCTGAGTGTTACCAACAGTCCCGTTAGTGGTTAGGGTCAGGACCCGGAGTGTTACCAACAGTCCCATTAGTGGTTAGGGTCAGGACCCTGAGTGTTACCAACAGTCCCGTTAGTGGATCGGGTCAGGACCCTGAGTGTTACCAACAGTCCCGTTAGTGGATCGGGTCAGGACCCTGAGTGTTACCAACAGTCCCGTTAGTGGATCGGGTCAGGACCCTGAGTGTTACCAACAGTCCCGTTAGTGGTTAGGGTCAGGACCCTGAGTGTTACCAACAGTCCCGTTAGTGGTTAGGGTCAGGACCCTGAGTGTTACCAACAGTCCCGTTAGTGGTTAGGGTCAGGACCCTGAGTGTTACCAACAGTCCCGTTAGTGGTTAGGGTCAGGACCCTGAGTGTTACCAACAGTCCCGTTAGTGGTTAGGGTCAGGACCCTGAGTGTTACCAACAGTCCCGTTAGTGGTTAGGGTCAGGACCCTGAGTGTTACCAACAGTCCCGTTAGTGGATCGGGTCAGGACCCTGAGTGTTACCAACAGTCCCGTTAGTGGTTAGGGTCAGGACCCTGAGTGTTACCAACAGTCCCGTTAGTGGTTAGGGTCAGGACCCTGAGTGTTACCAACAGTCCCGTTAGTGGTTAGGGTCAGGACCCTGAGTGTTTCCAACAGTCCCGTTAGTGGTTAGGGTCAGGACCCTGACCTGTTGTTCTGCTCTTCCATCCTGTAGGTTTGTGAATGGTTTGGGCAGTGCGCTGAATGTTACGTTGGGAGTCGGTGACATCGCTCCTCTGTCTGTCTCCAACTACAGTCTGGTTCCACAGGGAAAGTGAGTGGCTTTTTTGCTTCATTATCAACGCACATTCATACCGTATAGGGGGGGATGGGAGAGGAGAGATTTGATTGGCTGTTGTGTGTCTCAGGGCGGAGTTTACCATCATGAACAGTGGTGGTGCATCGTGTCTGTACTCTAAAGAGAATCTGATTGGCTGTTGTGTGTCTCAGGGCGGAGTTTACCATCATGAACAGTGGTGGTGCATCGTGTCTGTACTCTAAAGAGCTGGGCTTTGGCAGCGCCTTCACCCTCGTCATACCGTCCACATTCAACATCGGAAGCCCTGACGTAAGTCCTCTATCCTGTAACCCCTGACACCGAACCAAGCTAGCAATGCGCTCTCTCTGATTGTGTTGTCCATGATGAGCTGTTTGCCAGGGTGTTAAAGCATGTTTTTCTGTTGTTTGCTGTGTATTAATAGTGTTTAATGTGTTGATTACTGTGTCCAGTGTTGGCAGGCCATCCAGGTGGTAGAAGACATCAAGCCCAACACCATCCACATGGGCTGGCAGATCCCCCAGTACTTCCTCATGACCGCAGGAGAGGTGGTGTTCTCTGTGACCGGCCTGGAGTTCTCCTACTCACAGGTAGGGGGCGCCCCTCTCACCCGTCACACTAGCCTCTAGTGGCTCTCGTCTCTGTCATCCAAACACAACTCAACTCAGATCTGTTTCTTTTGTCAATTAACTTTTCAATTCTCATCTCAACCCCCCAAAAAACCTAACGCACACCTCTTCTTCTTCTTCTTCTTCTTCTTCCTCTTCTTCTTCTTCTTCCTCTTCTTCTTCTTCTTCTTCTTCTTCCTCTTCTTCTTCTTCTTCCTCTTCTTCTTCTTCTTCTTCTTCTTCTTCTTCTTCTTCTTCTTCTTCTTCTTCTTCCTCTTCTTCTTCTTCTTCTTCCTCTTCTTCTTCTTCTTCTTCTTCTTCCTCTTCTTCTTCTTCTTCTTCTTCTTCTTCTCTGCAGGCGCCTAGCAACATGAAGTCGGTGCTGCAGGCTGGTTGGCTGTTCACCGTCGCCGTGGGAAACATCATAGTGCTGATTGTTGCCGAGGCAGCACAGCTTCCAGATCAGGTTACTACAGATCTTCTAACCTCTAGAACCCTATACAACCCGATAAACAATAATGACCACTGTACTGAGGTCAGATTGGGCCCAAGTTCATTGATATTAACCCCTGTGTGTTCCAGGGGCCAGAGTAGTGATATTAACCCTTGTGTGTTCCAGGGGACAGAGTAGTGATATTAACCCCTGTGTGTTCCAGGGGCCAGAGTAGTGATATTAACCCCTGTGTGTTCCAGGGGACAGAGTAGTGATATTAACCCCTGTGTGTCTGTGTGTTCCAGGGGACAGAGTAGTGATATTAACCCCTGTGTGTCTGTGTGTTCCAGGGGACAGAGTAGTGATATTAACCCCTGTGTGTTCCAGGGACAGAGTAGTGATATTAACCCCTGTGTGTTCCAGGGGACAGAGTAGTGATATTAACCCCTGTGTGTTCCAGGGGCCAGAGTAGTGATATTAACCCCTGTGTGTTCCAGGGGACAGAGTAGTGATATTAACCCCTGTGTGTCTGTGTGTTCCAGGGGACAGAGTAGTGATATTAACCCCTGTGTGTTCCAGGGGACAGAGTAGTGATATTAACCCCTGTGTGTTCCAGGGGACAGAGTAGTGATATTAACCCCTGTGTGTTCCAGGGGGCAGAGTAGTGATATTAACCCCTGTGTGTTCCAGGGGGCAGAGTAGTGATATTAACCCCTGTGTGTTCCAGGGGACAGAGTAGTGATATTAACCCCTGTGTGTTCCAGGGGACAGAGTAGTGATATTAACCCCTGTGTGTTCCAGGGGCCAGAGTAGTGATATTAACCCCTGTGTGTTCCAGGGGACAGAGTAGTGATATTAACCCCTGTGTGTTCCAGGGGGCAGAGTAGTGATATTAACCCCTGTGTGTTCCAGGGGACAGAGTAGTGATATTAACCCCTGTGTGTTCCAGGGGCCAGAGTAGTGATATTAACCCCTGTGTGTTCCAGGGGCCAGAGTAGTGATATTAACCCCTGTGTGTTCCAGGGGACAGAGTAGTGATATTAACCCCTGTGTGTTCCAGGGGCCAGAGTAGTGATATTAACCCTTGTGTGTTCCAGGGGACAGAGTAGTGATATTAACCCCTGTGTGTTCCAGGGGCCAGAGTAGTGATATTAACCCCTGTGTGTTCCAGGGCCAGAGTAGTGATATTAACCCCTGTGTGTCTGTGTGTTCCAGGGGACAGAGTAGTGATATTAACCCCTGTGTGTTCCAGGGAACAGAGTAGTGATATTAACCCCTGTGTGTCTGTGTGTTCCAGGGGGCAGAGTAGTGATATTAACCCCTGTGTGTTCCAGGGGCCAGAGTAGTGATATTAACCCCTGTGTGTTCCAGGGGACAGAGTAGTGATATTAACCCCTGTGTGTTCCAGGGGGCAGAGTAGTGATATTAACCCTTGTGTGTTCCAGGGGACAGAGTAGTGATATTAACCCCTGTGTGTTCCAGGGGACAGAGTAGTGATATTAACCCCTGTGTGTTCCAGGGAACAGAGTAGTGATATTAACCCCTGTGTGTTCCAGGGGACAGAGTAGTGATATTAACCCCTGTGTGTTCCAGGGGACAGAGTAGTGATATTAACCCCTGTGTGTTCCAGGGGACAGAGTAGTGATATTAACCCCTGTGTGTTCCAGGGGGCAGAGTAGTGATATTAACCCCTGTGTGTTCCAGGGGACAGAGTAGTGATATTAACCCCTGTGTGTCTGTGTGTTCCAGGGGCCAGAGTAGTGATATTAACCCTTGTGTGTTCCAGGGGACAGAGTAGTGATATTAACCCCTGTGTGTTCCAGGGGCCAGAGTAGTGATATTAACCCCTGTGTGTTCCAGGGGGCAGAGTAGTGATATTAACCCCTGTGTGTTCCAGGGGACAGAGTAGTGATATTAACCCCTGTGTGTTCCAGGGGGCAGAGTAGTGATATTAACCCCTGTGTGTTCCAGGGGACAGAGTAGTGATATTAACCCCTGTGTGTCTGTGTGTTCCAGGGGCCAGAGTAGTGATATTAACCCTTGTGTGTTCCAGGGGACAGAGTAGTGATATTAACCCCTGTGTGTTCCAGGGGACAGAGTAGTGATATTAACCCCTGTGTGTTCCAGGGGGCAGAGTAGTGATATTAACCCCTGTGTGTTCCAGGGGACAGAGTAGTGATATTAACCCCTGTGTGTTCCAGGGGACAGAGTAGTGATATTAACCCCTGTGTGTTCCAGGGGACAGAGTAGTGATATTAACCCCTGTGTGTTCCAGGGACAGAGTAGTGATATTAACCCCTGTGTGTTCCAGGGGACAGAGTAGTGATATTAACCCCTGTGTGTTCCAGGGGACAGAGTAGTGATATTAACCCCTGTGTGTTCCAGGGGGCAGAGTAGTGATATTATCCCCTGTGTGTTCCAGGGAACAGAGTAGTGATATTAACCCCTGTGTGTCTGTGTGTTCCAGGGGGCAGAGTAGTGATATTAACCCCTGTGTGTTCCAGGGGACAGAGTAGTGATATTAACCCCTGTGTGTTCCAGGGGACAGAGTAGTGATATTAACCCCTGTGTGTCTGTGTGTTCCAGGGGGCAGAGTAGTGATATTAACCCCTGTGTGTCTGTGTGTTCCAGGGGACAGAGTAGTGATATTAACCCCTGTGTGTCTGTGTGTTCCAGGGGACAGAGTAGTGATATTAACCCCTGTGTGTTCCAGGGGGCAGAGTAGTGATATTAACCCCTGTGTGTCTGTGTGTTCCAGGGGACAGAGTAGTGATATTAACATCTGTGTGTTCCAGGGGGCAGAGTAGTGATATTAACCCCTGTGTGTTCCAGGGGGCAGAGTAGTGATATTAACCCCTGTGTGTTCCAGGGGACAGAGTAGTGATATTAACCCCTGTGTGTTCCAGGGGACAGAGTAGTGATATTAACCCCTGTGTGTCTGTGTGTTCCAGGGGACAGAGTAGTGATATTAACCCCTGTGTGTTCCAGGGGACAGAGTAGTGATATTAACCCCTGTGTGTTCCAGGGGGCAGAGTAGTGATATTAACCCCTGTGTGTTCCAGGGGACAGAGTAGTGATATTAACCCCTGTGTGTCTGTGTGTTCCAGGGGGCAGAGTAGTGATATTAACCCCTGTGTGTTCCAGGGGCCAGAGTAGTGATATTAACCCCTGTGTGTTCCAGGGGACAGAGTAGTGATATTAACCCCTGTGTGTTCCAGGGGACAGAGTAGTGATATTAACCCCTGTGTGTTCCAGGGGACAGAGTAGTGATATTAACCCCTGTGTGTTCCAGGGGACAGAGTAGTGATATTAACCCCTGTGTGTCTGTGTGTTCCAGGGGACAGAGTAGTGATATTAACCCCTGTGTGTTCCAGGGGCCAGAGTAGTGATATTAACCCCTGTGTGTTCCAGGGGACAGAGTAGTGATATTAACCCCTGTGTGTTCCAGGGGACAGAGTAGTGATATTAACCCCTGTGTGTTCCAGGGGACAGAGTAGTGATATTAACCCCTGTGTGTTCCAGGGGGCAGAGTAGTGATATTAACCCCTGTGTGTTCCAGGGGACAGAGTAGTGATATTAACCCCTGTGTGTTCCAGGGGACAGAGTAGTGATATTAACCCCTGTGTGTTCCAGGGGACAGAGTAGTGATATTAACCCCTGTGTGTTCCAGGGGGCAGAGTAGTGATATTAACCCCTGTGTGTTCCAGGGGACAGAGTAGTGATATTAACCCCTGTGTGTTCCAGGGGCCAGAGTAGTGATATTAACCCCTGTGTGTCTGTGTGTTCCAGGGGGCACAGTAGTGATATTAACCCCTGTGTGTCTGTGTGTTCCAGGGGACAGAGTAGTGATAATAACCCCTGTGTGTCTGTGTTTTCCAGGGGGCAGAGTAGTGATATTAACCCCTGTGTGTCTGTGTGTTCCAGGGGACAGAGTAGTGATATTAACCCCTGTGTGTCTGTGTGTTCCAGGGGACAGAGTAGTGATATTAACCCCTGTGTGTTCCAGGGGACAGAGTAGTGATATTAACCCCTGTGTGTTCCAGGGGCCAGAGTAGTGATATTAACCCCTGTGTGTTCCAGGGGACAGAGTAGTGATATTAACCCCTGTGTGTTCCAGGGGGCAGAGTAGTGATATTATCCCCTGTGTGTTCCAGGGAACAGAGTAGTGATATTAACCCCTGTGTGTTCCAGGGGGCAGAGTAGTGATATTATCCCCTGTGTGTTCCAGGGAACAGAGTAGTGATATTAACCCCTGTGTGTTCCAGGGCCAGAGTAGTGATATTATCCCCTGTGTGTTCCAGGGAACAGAGTAGTGATATTAACCCCTGTGTGTCTGTGTGTTCCAGGGGACAGAGTAGTGATATTAACCCCTGTGTGTCTGTGTGTTCCAGGGGACAGAGTAGTGATATTAACCCCTGTGTGTTCCAGGGGACAGAGTAGTGATATTAACCCCTGTGTGTTCCAGGGGACAGAGTAGTGATATTAACCCCTGTGTGTTCCAGGGGACAGAGTAGTGATATTAACCCCTGTGTGTTCCAGGGGCCAGAGTAGTGATATTAACCCCTGTGTGTTCCAGGGAACAGAGTAGTGATATTAACCCTTGTGTGTTCCAGGGAACAGAGTAGTGATATTAACCCCTGTGTGTCTGTGTGTTCCAGGGGGCAGAGTAGTGATATTAACCCCTGTGTGTTCCAGGGGCCAGAGTAGTGATATTAACCCCTGTGTGTTCCAGGGGACAGAGTAGTGATATTAACCCCTGTGTGTTCCAGGGGGCAGAGTAGTGATATTAACCCCTGTGTGTTCCAGGGGGCAGAGTAGTGATATTAACCCCTGTGTGTTCCAGGGGACAGAGTAGTGATATTAACCCCTGTGTGTTCCAGGGGGCAGAGTAGTGATATTAACCCCTGTGTGTTCCAGGGGACAGAGTAGTGATATTAACCCCTGTGTGTTCCAGGGGGCAGAGTAGTGATATTAACCCCTGTGTGTTCCAGGGGACAGAGTAGTGATATTAACCCCTGTGTGTCTCTGTGTTCCAGTGGGCAGAATACATCCTGTTTGCCTCTCTCCTTGTGGTGGTGTGTATTGTGTTCGCTGTCATGTCCTACTTCTACACCTACACTGACCCAGCGGAGATCGAGGCCGAGTTCCGCCAGCCGGAACACGAGCCGGAGGAGAAGAAGAGAGACAGGGTTGAGATGGAGAGAAAGGACTCAGACTGCAGCAAGAGCAGCACGGCTTCTGACAAGAAGAAGAAGAGGGATTCTGTTGTTGAGCAACATAACCAAGAAGTCAAACAGAGCAAGATGTAAAACTCCCCATTCACACCACTTCCTCCTCCTGAACCAATCTGAACAGGTCTCGGAGAGAGAACCATCGGAACTTAATCTTATAAACATTAATCCTTCAATACAGCTTTATGGGTAAATTTTGACTTTGATATTGTAAATAATTTTTTTACAATGATTTATTTTGCACCATGTAGCAAAAGCAGCATTATGAATGTATTTTTGCTCGTCATATTTTATTAGAAAGAGGACATACTGTATGAATGACCATTCCTATTGATTTCCCAGTACAGTGTTGTGTGTACTGGATATATCGTTGTTCTGGGTTTGATGTTGCCAGAGACTCTTTAATTCCACACCAAGTGAGTCCCTGGCAGTGCTTAAATAAAGAGGAAGAATCTTACCTTGTGTCGTGATATTGTTAGCCAGGTGTGATATTGTTAGCCAGGTGTGATATTGTTAGCCAGGTGTGATATTGTTAGCCAGGTGTGATACTGTTAGCCAGGTGTGATACTGTTAGCCAGGTGTGATATTGTTAGCCAGGTGTGATACTGTTAGCCAGGTGTGATATTGTTAGCCAGGTGTGATATTGTTAGCCAGGTGTGATACTGTTAGCCAGGTGTGATATTGTTAGCCAGGTGTGATATTGTTAGCCAGGTGTGATACTGTTAGCCAGGTGTGATATTGTTAGCCAGGTGTGATATTGTTAGCCAGGTGTGATATTGTTAGCCAGGTGTGATATTGTTAGCCAGGTGTGATACTGTTAGCCAGGTGTAAGGTAATCATTAGTCCAAACCGTAGCAAACTGCTTTGTTTTGTAACGAAAATGAGAGTTTCTATTGGACAAAATCAGACAGCTCCATCCCAGTTTGGTTCCTACGGAGGAATTCCAACCCGAGGTCAGCGCCCGTAAATGGAACGTCATTACTTTTTATGCAGTGTTCTCTCTACGTGTATTCTGACCTTGAATTTAAGATAACAGCTTTCTTAGCTATTGATTAGCTATTGATTAGAGCTAGGTAAATGAGTAAGCCGTTTATATAAGGGGATTGTAAATTATATTTACACTGAACTAAAATATAAACGCAACATGGCACAATTTCAAAGACTATACTGACATACAGTTCACATAAGGAAGTCAATTGAAATAAATTCATTAGGCCCTAATCTATGGATTTCACGTCTGGGAATACAGAGAGTTTAAAAAAAGGTGCTGCGTGACGCATGCAGTTGATCAGCCTGTTGATTGGTGGCCTGTGGAATGTTGTCCCAGTCCTCTTCAATGGCTGTGTGAAGTAGTTTGATATTGGTGGGAACTGGAACACAAACAGCTGTTTATCTACCAGGGCCAAGATATCCTGGTGTACCACAGGGTTGGATAATTAGACCTTGTTATTCCTCATCTATATCAATAACCTTGCTGCTGGGTCTTCTACCATACTAATCTATATCAATAACCTGACTGCTGGGTCTTCTACCATACTAATCTATGTCAATAACCTGACTGCTGGGTCTACTACCATACTAATCTATATCAATAACCTGACTGCTGGGTCTTCTACCATACTAATCTATATCAATAACCTTACTGCTGGGTCTTCTACCATACTAATCTATGTCAATAACCTGACTGCTGGGTCTTCTACCATACTAATCTATATCAATAACCTGACTGCTGGGTCTTCTACCATACCATACTAATCTATATCAATAACCTTACTGCTGGGTCTTCTACCATACTAATCTATATCAATAACCTGACTGCTGGGTCTTCTACCATACTAATCTATATCAATAACCTTACTGCTGGGTCTTCTACCATACTAATCTATATCAATACCTGACTGCTGGGTCTTCTACCATACTAATCTATATCAATACCTGACTGCTGGGTCTTCTACCATACTAATCTATATCAATAACCTGACTGCTGGGTCTTCTACCATACTAATCTATATCAATAACCTTACTGCAGGGTATTCTACCATACTAATCTATATCAATAACCTGACTGCTGGGTCTTCTACCATACTAATCTATATCAATACCTGACTGCTGGGTCTTCTACCATACTAATCTATATCAATAACCTGACTGCTGGGTCTACTACCATACTAATCTATATCAATAACCTGACTGCTGGGTCTTCTACCATACTAATCTATATCAATAACCTGACTGCTGGGTCTTCTACCATACTAATCTATATCAATAACCTGACTGCTGGGTCTTCTACCATACTAATCTATATCAATAACCTGACTGCTGGGTCTACTACCATACTAATCTATATCAATAACCTGACTGCTGGGTCTTCTACCATACTAATCTATATCAATACCTGACTGCTGGGTCTTCTACCATACTAATCTATATCAATAACCTGACTGCTGGGTCTTCTACCATACTAATCTATATCAATAACCTGACTGCTGGGTCTTCTACCATACTAATCTATATCAATACCTGACTGCTGGGTCTTCTACCATACTAATCTATATCAATACCTGACTGCTGGGTCTTCTACCATACTAATCTATATCAATAACCTGACTGCTGGGTCTTCTACCATACTAATCTATGTCAATAACCTGACTGCTGGGTCTTCTACCATACTAATCTATATCAATACCTGACTGCTGGGTCTACTACCATACTAATCTATGTCAATAACCTGACTGCTGGGTCTTCTACCATACTAATCTATATCAATAACCTGACTGCTGGGTCTTCTACCATACTAATCTATATCAATACCTGACTGCTGGGTCTTCTACCATACTAATCTATGTCAATAACCTGACTGCTGGGTCTTCTACCATACTAATCTATGTCAATAACCTGACTGCTGGGTCTTCTACCATACTAATCTATGTCAATAACCTGACTGCTGGGTCTTCTACCATACTAATCTATATCAATACCTGACTGCTGGGTCTACTACCATACTAATCTATGTCAATAACCTGACTGCTGGGTCTTCTACCATACTAATCTATATCAATAACCTGACTGCTGGGTCTTCTACCATACTAATCTATATCAATAACCTGACTGCTGGGTCTTCTACCATACTAATCTATGTCAATAACCTGACTGCTGGGTCTTCTACCATACTAATCTATGTCAATAACCTGACTGCTGGGTCTTCTACCATACTAATCTATATCAATACCTGACTGCTGGGTCTTCTACCATACTAATCTATGTCAATAACCTGACTGCTGGGTCTTCTACCATACTAATCTATGTCAATAACCTGACTGCTGGGTCTTCTACCATACTAATCTATATCAATACCTGACTGCTGGGTCTTCTACCATACTAATCTATATCAATACCTGACTGCTGGGTCTTCTACCATACTAATCTATATCAATAACCTGACTGCTGGGTCTTCTACCATACTAATCTATATCAATAACCTGACTGCTGGGTCTTCTACCATACTAATCTATGTCAATAACCTGACTGCTGGGTCTTCTACCATACTAATCTATATCAATACCTGACTGCTGGGTCTTCTACCATACTAATCTATATCAATACCTGACTGCTGGGTCTTCTACCATACTAATCTATATCAATAACCTGACTGCTTGGTCTTCTACCATACTAATGTATATCAATACCTGACTGCTGGGTCCTCTACCATACTAATATATATCAATAACCTGACTGCTGGGTCTTCTACCATACTAATCTATATCAATACCTGACTGCTGGGTCTTCTACCATACTAATCTATATCAATAACCTGACTGCTGGGTCTACTACCATACTAATATATATCAATAACCTTACTGCTGGCTCTTCTACCATACTAATCTATATCAATACCTGACTGCTGGGTCTTCTACCATACTAATCTATATCAATAACCTGACTGCTGGGTCTACTACCATACTAATCTATATCAATAACCTGACTGCTGGGTCTTCTACCATACTAATCTATGTCAATAACCTGACTGCTGGGTCTTCTACCATACTAATCTATATCAATACCTGACTGCTGGGTCTTCTACCATACTAATCTATATCAATACCTGACTGCTGGGTCTTCTACCATACTAATCTATATCAATAACCTGACTGCTTGGTCTTCTACCATACTAATGTATATCAATACCTGACTGCTGGGTCCTCTACCATACTAATATATATCAATAACCTGACTGCTGGGTCTTCTACCATACTAATCTATATCAATACCTGACTGCTGGGTCTTCTACCATACTAATCTATATCAATAACCTGACTGCTGGGTCTACTACCATACTAATATATATCAATAACCTTACTGCTGGCTCTTCTACCATACTAATCTATATCAATACCTGACTGCTGGGTCTTCTACCATACTAATCTATATCAATAACCTGACTGCTGGGTCTACTACCATACTAATCTATATCAATAACCTTACTGCTGGCTCTTCTACCATACTAATCTATATCAATAACCTTACTGCTGGGTCTACTACCATACTAATCTATATCAATAACCTTACTGCTGGCTCTTCTACCATACTAATCTATATCAATAACCTGACTGCTGGGTCTTCTACCATACTAATATATATCAATAACCTGACTGCTGGGTCTTCTACCATACTAATCTATATCAATAACCTTACTGCTGGGTCTACTACCATACTAATCTATATCAATAACCTTACTGCAGGCTCTTCTACCATACTAATATATATCAATAACCTGACTGCTGGGTCTTCTACCATACTAATATATATATCAATAACCTGACTGCTGGGTCTTCTACCATACTAATCTATATCAATAACCTTACTGCAGGGTATTCTACCATACTAATCTATATCAATAACCTGACTGCTGGTTCTTCTACCATACTAATCTATATCAATAACCTGACTGCTGGGTCTTCTACCATACTAATATATATCAATAACCTGACTGCTGGGTCTTCTACCATACTAATCTATATCAATAACCTTACTGCTGGGTCTACTACCATACTAATCTATATCAATAACCTTACTGCAGGCTCTTCTACCATACTAATATATATCAATAACCTGACTGCTGGGTCTTCTACCATACTAATATATATCAATAACCTGACTGCTGGGTCTTCTACCATACTAATCTATATCAATAACCTTACTGCAGGGTATTCTACCATACTAATCTATATCAATAACCTGACTGCTGGTTCTTCTACCATACTAATCTATATCAATAACCTTACTGCTGGGTCTTCTACCATACTAATCTATATCAATAACCTTACTGCTGGGTCTTCTACCATACTAATCTATATCAATAACCTTACTGCTGGGTCTTCTACCATACTAATCTATATCAATAACCTTACTGCTGGGTCTTCTACCATACCATACTAATCTATATCAATAACCTGACTGCTGGGTCTTCTACCATACTAATCTATATCAATAACCTGACTGCTGGGTCTACTACCATACTAATCTATATCAATAACCTTACTGCTGGGTCTTCTACCATACTAATCTATATCAATAACCTTACTGCTGGGTCTTCTACCATACTAATCTATATCAATAACCTTACTGCTGGGTCTTGTCGTGGCAATTTCCTGTATTACCAAATAAGGAGAGAGCAAACCACACACCAGTCAGAGTTATACTTAAACTTCACCTTTAATAATAATTCAGCTTTTGCAATAGCTTTTGACTTTCAACATTTCAGTATCTCTAATGAAAAGTTGAGAGTGACCAACATAATGGCAACTGAGATCTGTTATAGCAAAGATCCACCCCCTAGTCGACATGACAAACCACAGATAATAGGAACTGTTCACAAAGAAAGACTTTTACTTGAGAGAGGAGTATCCCCTAGCTAGACAGCATTCACTATAAATTATCGTTCAGTTTGGTCTCTAAAACGAGGTTCTAATCTCGTTCTTGGTACCAAAACATTACCTCATCCAATGGTATATACAGTGGGGATTTGAAACACTGCCGATTTTGCAGGTTTTCCTACTTACAAAGAATGTAGAGGTCTGTAATTTTTATCATAGGTACACTTCAACTGTGAGAGACGGAATCGAAAACAAAAATCCAGAAAATCACATTGTATGATTTTTAAGTAATTAATTTGCATTTTATTACATGACATAAGTATTTGATCACCTACCAACCAGTAAGAATTCCGGCTCTCACAGACCTGTTAGTTTTTCTTTAAGAAGCCCTCCTGTTCTCCACTCATTACCTGTATTAACTGCACCTGTTTGAACTCGTTACCTGTATAAAAGACACCTGTCCACACACTCAATCAAACAGACTTCAACCTCTCCACAATGGCCAAGACCAGAGAGCTGTGTAAGGACATCAGGGATAAAATTGTAGACCTGCACAAGGCTGGGATGGGCTACAGGACAATAGGCAAGCAGCTTGGTGAGAAGGCAACAACTGTTGGCACAATTATTAGAAAATGGAAGAAGTTCAAGATGACGGTCAATCACCCTCGGTCTGGGGCTCCATGCAAGATCTCACCTCGTGGGGCATCAATGATCATGAGGAAGGTGGGGGACCAGCCCAGAACTACACGGCAGGACCTGGTCAATGACCTGAAGAGAGCTGGGACCACAGTCTCAAAGAAAACCATTAGTAACACACTACGCCGTCA
>NW_024060682.1:0-21957 GCF_016432855.1 Salvelinus namaycush | reverse complement strand
CTGGATCCGTCTGCTTTCCAAAAGACACTTGGAGTCAAATTCACCTTTCAGCAGGACAATAACCTAAAACACAAGGCCACAAATTCACTGGAGTTGCTTACCAAGATTGCATTAAATGTTCCTGAGTGACCTAGTAACAGTTTTAAATTAAATCAGCTTGATAATCTATGACAAGATTTTAAAATGGCTGTCTAGCAATGATCAACATCCAACTTGCCAGAGCTTGAATCATTTAAAAAATAATCATATATTCAAATATTGTACAATCCAGGTGTGCAAGACTCTTAGAAACTTACCCAGAAGGACTCACAGCTGTAATCGCTGCCAAAGGTGATTCTAACATGTATTGACTCAGAGGTGTGAGTATTCTCTATTTCCTTTTTTATATATTGGCAAACATTTCTAAAAACGTGTTTTCACTGTCATTATGGGGTATTGTGTGTAGATGCGTTTTTTTTTTCAAAGACATTTTGAATTCAGGCTGTAACACAAAAAAATGTAAATAAATCAAGGCGTGTGGATACTTTCTGAAGGAACTGTAATCTCACAGATTCGTTATCACACCAGCTCTCTACCACACTGCAGTAGACAGACAGACAGACAGACAGACAGACAGACAGACAGACAGACAGACAGACAGACAGACAGACAGACAGACAGACAGACAGACAGACAGACAGACAGACAGACAGACAGACAGACAGACAGACAGACAGACAGACAGACAGACAGACAGACAGACAGACAGACTGGGAGGGAATCCTTCATACTGAAGCAGCCTGGGCCACACTGCAGTAGACAGACAGAGTGACAGACAGACAGACAGACAGACAGACAGACAGACAGACAGACAGACAGACAGACAGACAGACAGACAGACAGACAGACAGACAGACAGACAGACAGACATATAGACAGAGAGACTGGGAGGGAATCCTTCGTACTGAAGCAGCCTGGGGAATATTCTATTTTTTTATTTCTACTCCTTTCATCTCCGTCTACATGTGGTACCAATTCAAACGACTGTCTTTGTGCCCTCTATCTCTCTCCATTTCTCTGACTCTTGCTCTACTTCTCTCTCTGTCTCTCCACCCCTCCCTCATTCCCTCTCTACCACTCTCTCACTCTACCTGAAGTGGAAAATCTGAAGTAATTGGTTTGTGAATTAAAGAAGCTAGGGATGAAAACAGCCTATAATTCATTTTTCTCTTACAAAGCCCAGAGACAGGGGAATACTAGTAATACTTACTGTAGCAAAAAGCCCAGAGACAGGGGAATACTAGTAATACTTACTGTAGCAAAAAGCCCAGAGACAGGGGAATACTAGTAATACTTACTGTAGCAAAAAGCACAGAGACAGGGGAATACTAGTAATACTTACTGTAGCAAAAAGCACAGAGACAGGGGAATACTAGTAATACTTACTGTAGCAAAAAGCCCAGAGACAGGGGAATACTAGTAATACTTACTGTAGCAAAAAGCCCAGAGACAGGGGAATACTAGTAATACTCACTGTAGCAAAAAGCACAGAGACAGGGGAATACTAGTAATACTTACTGTAGCAAAAAGCACAGAGACAGGGGAATACTAGTAATACTTACTGTAGCAAAAAGCCCAGAGACAGGGGAATACTAGTAATACTTACTGTAGCAAAAAGCACAGAGACAGGGGAATACTAGTAATACCTACTGTAGCAAAAAGCATAGAGACAGGGGAATACTAGTAATACTTACTGTAGCAAAAAGCATAGAGACAGGGGAATACTAGTAATACTTACTGTAGCAAAAAGCATAGAGACAGGGGAATACTAGTAATACTTACTGTAGCAAAAAGCACAGAGACAGGGGAATACTAGTAATACTTACTGTAGCAAAAAGCCCAGAGACAGGGGAATACTAGTAATACTTACTGTAGCAAAAAGCACAGAGACAAGGGAATACTAGTAATACTTACTGTAGCAAAAAGCACAGAGACAGGGGAATACTAGTAATACTTACTGTAGCAAAAAGCCCAGAGACAGGGGAATACTAGTAATACTTACTGTAGCAAAAAGCAAAGAGACAGGGGAATACTAGTAATACTTACTGTAGCAAAAAGCACAGAGACAGGGGAATATTAGTAATACTTACTGTAGCAAAAAGCATAGTGACAGGGGAATACTAGTAATACTTACTGTAGCAAAAAGCACAGAGACAGGGAAATACTAGTAATACTTACTGTAGCAAAAAGCATAGAGACAGGGGAATACTAGTAATACTTACTGTAGCAAAAAGCACAGAGACAGGGGAATACTAGTAATACTTACTGTAGCAAAAAGCAAAGAGACAGGGGAATACTAGTAATACTTACTGTAGCAAAAAGCAAAGAGACAGGGGAATACTAGTAATACTTACTGTAGCAAAAAGCACAGAGACAAGGGAATACTAGTAATACTTACTGTAGCAAAAAGCACAGAGACAGGGGAATACTAGTAATACTTACTGTAGCAAAAAGCACAGAGACAGGGGAATACTAGTAATACTCACTGTAGCAAAAAGCCCAGAGACAGGGGAATACTAGTAATACTTACTGTAGCAAAAAGCATAGAGACAGGGGAATACTAGTAATACTCACTGTAGCAAAAAGCACAGAGACAGGGGAATACTAGTAATACTTACTGTAGCAAAAAGCATAGAGACAGGGGAATACTAGTAATACTTACTGTAGCAAAAAGCACAGAGACAGGGGAATACTAGTAATACTTACTGTAGCAAAAAGCATAGAGACAGGGGAATACTAGTAATACTTACTGTAGCAAAAAGCATAGAGACAGGGGAATACTAGTAATACTTACTGTAGCAAAAAGCATAGAGACAGGGGAATACTAGTAATACTTACTGTAGCAAAAAGCACAGAGACAGGGGAATACTAGTAATACTTACTGTAGCAAAAAGCATAGAGACAGGGGAATACTAGTAATACTTACTGTAGCAAAAAGCACAGAGACAGGGGAATACTAGTAATACTTACTGTAGCAAAAAGCATAGAGACAGGGGAATACTAGTAATACTTACTGTAGCAAAAAGCATAGAGACAGGGAAATACTAGTAATACTTACTGTAGCAAAAAGCACAGAGACAGGGGAATACTAGTAATACTTACTGTAGCAAAAAGCAAAGAGACAGGGGAATACTAGTAATACTTACTGTAGCAAAAAGCACAGAGACAGGGAAATACTAGTAATACTTACTGTAGCAAAAAGCCCAGAGACAGGGGAATACTAGTAATACTTACTGTAGCAAAAAGCACAGAGACAGGGGAATACTAGTAATACTTACTGTAGCAAAAAGCCCAGAGACAGCGGAATACTAGTAATACTTACTGTAGCAAAAAGCCCAGAGACAGGGGAATACTAGTAATACTTACTGTAGCAAAAAGCCCAGAGACAGGGGAATACTAGTAATACTTACTGTAGCAAAGAGCACAGAGACAGGGGAATACTAGTAATACTTACTGTAGCAAAGAGCATAGAGCTTCTCAATACTAGTACATGTAGCATATAGCCTCTCAATACTAGTACATGTAGCTAACTGTAGCATATAGCCTCTCAATACTAGTACATGTAGCTAACTGTAGCATATAGCCTCTCAATACTAGTACATGTAGCTAACTGTAACATATAGCCTCTCAATACTAGTACATGTAGCTAACTGTAGCATATAGCCTCTCAATACTAGTACATGTAGCTAACTGTAGCAAATAGCCTCTCAATACTAGTACATGTAGCTAACTGTAGCAAATAGCCTCTCAATACTAGTACATGTAGCTAACTGTAGCATATAGCATCTCAATACTAGTACACATACTGTAATGGTCCAGGTTACAAAGTGGCTCAGTGACTCACTACTGTAATGGTCCAGGTTACAAAGTGGCTCAGTGACTCACTACTGTAATGGTCCAGGTTACAAAGTGGCTCAGTGACTCACTACTGTAATGGTCCAGGTTACAAAGTGGCTCAGTGACTCACTACTGTAATGGTCCAGGTTACAAAGTGGCTCAGTGACTCACTACTGTAATGGTCCAGGTTACAAAGTGGCTCAGTGACTCACTACTGTAATGGTCCAGGTTACAAAGTGACTCAGTGACTCACTACTGTAATGGTCCAGGTTACAAAGTGGCTCAGTGACTCACTACTGTAATGGTCCAGGTTACAAAGTGGCTCAGTGACTCACTACTGTAATGGTCCAGGTTACAAAGTGGCTCAGTGACTCACTACTGTAATGGTCCAGGTTACAAAGTGGCTCAGTGACTCACTACTGTAATGGTCCAGGTTACAAAGTGGCTCAGTGACTCGTGTTTGCATCTCAATGTGAAAAAAACTCTTTGCATGTTCTTCACAAAGAGGGCAACAGATGCTACTGAGCCAGATGTCTATGTGTCAGGGGAGAAGTTCCAGGTGGTATCTGATGCTACTGAGCCAGATGTCTGTGTGTCAGGGGAGAAGCTCCAGGTGGTATCTGATGCTACTGAGCCAGATGTCTATGTGTCAGGGGAGAAGCTCCAGATGTCTGTGTGTCAGGGGAGAAGCTCCAGGTGGTATCTGATATTAAGTACCTTGGCATCATACTTGATTTCAACCTCTCTTTTAAAAAGCATGTGAAAAAGGTAATTCAGATAACCAAATTCAACCTAGCTAATTTCCGATTTATACGAAATTGTTTGATTACAGAGGTAGCAAAACTGTACTTCAAATCTATAATACTCCCCCACTTAACGTTACTGCTTTACTAGTTGGGCCCAAGCTTGCTGTACAACATTAAAACCTATTCAGTCTGTCTACAAACAGGCTCTCAAAGTGCTTGATAGGAAGCCCAATAGCCATCATCACTGTTACATCCTCAGAAAGCATGAGCTCCTGAGTTGGGAAAATCTTGTGCAATTCACCGAAACATGTCTTGTATTCAAGATCCTAAATGGCCTGGCTCCCCCTCCACTCAGTACTTCTGTTAAACAGAAAACCCAAACATATGGCAGCAGATCCACAAGGTCTGCCCTGAGAGGTGACTGTATAGTTCCCTTAAGGAAAAGCACCTTTAGTCAATCTGCTTTGTCTGTGAGAGCTTCCCATGTCTGGAATACACTGCCATCAGACACACATAACTGCACCACATATCACACTTTCATAAAATGCATGAAGACATGGCTAAAGGTCAATCAGATTTCTGAACATAATCCCTAGCTGTGTATTGCCGCTTTCCATGTTGTCTGTTGTCTGTAGCTTGTGAGGTGTGGAAACACTGTTGCTTTTATGAATATTGTCTTACTGCTTTTTGTCCTATGTTGCTCTGTCTGCATGCTATGTCTTGCTTGTCCTATGTTGCTCTGTCTGTATGCTACGTCTTGTTCTATGTTTCTCTGTCTGTATGCTACGTCTTGCTTGTCCTATGTTGCTCTGCGTGTGCTCACTGCTCAATGATTGTTTATATTGTAATTGTTTTTAATAACCTGCCCAGGGACTGCGGTTCAAAATTAGCTGGCTGGCTAAAACCGGCACTTTTACTGAAACGTTGATTAATGTGCACTGTCCCTGTAAAAATTAAATAAACTCAACTCAACATGTAGCTAACTGTAGCAAATAGCCTCTCAATACTAATACATGTAGTAACATATAGCCTCTCAATACTAGTACATTTAGCTAACTGTAACATATAGCCTCTCAATACTAGTACATGTAGCTAACTGTAGCATAAAGCCTCTCAATACTAGTACATGTAGCTAACTGTAGCATATAGCCTCTCAATACTAGTACATGTAGCTAACTGTAGCATATAGCATCTCAATACTAGTACATGTAGCTAACTGTAGCATATAGCCTCTCAAAACTAATACATGTAGCTAACTGTAGCATATAGCCTCTCAATACTAGTACATGTAGCTAACTGTAGCATATAGCATCTCAACACTAGTACATGTAGCTAACTGTAGCATATAGCCTCTCAAAAATAATACATGTAGCTAACTGTAGCATATAGCCTCTCAATACTATTACATGTAGCTAACTGTAGCATATAGCATCTCAATACTAGTACATGTAGCATATAGCCTCTCAATACTAGAACATGTAGCTAACTGTAGCATATAGCCTCTCAATACTAGTACATGTAGCTAACTGTAGCAGATAGCATCTCAATACTAGTACATGTAGCATATAGCCTCTCAATACTAGAACATGTATCTAACTGTAGCATATAGCCTCTCAATACTAGTACATGTAGCTAACTGTAGCATATAGCCTCTCAATACTAGTACATGTAGCATATAGCCTCTCAATACTAGGACATGTAGCTAACTGTACCATATAGCCTCTCAATACTATTACATGTAGCTAACTGTAGCATATAGCCTCTCAATACTAGTACATGTAGCTAACTGTAGCATATAGCCTCTCAATACTAGGACATGTAGCTAACTGTACCATATAGCCTCTCAATACTATTACATGTAGCTAACTGTAGCATATAGCCTCTCAATACTATTACATGTAGCTAACTGTAGCATATATCCTCTCAATACTAGGACATGTAGCTAACTGTACCATATAGCCTCTCAATACTATTACATGTAGCTAACTGTAGCATACAGCCTCTCAATACTAGTACATGTAGCTAACTGTAGAAAAGAGCCTCTCAATACTATTACATGTAGCTAACTGTAGAAAAGAGCCTCTCAATACTATTACATGTAGCTAACTGTAGAAAAGAGCCTCTCAATACTAGTACATGTAGCTAACTGTAGCATATAGCCTCTCAATACTAGAACATGTAGCTAACTGTAGCATATAGCCTCTCAATACTAGTACATGTAGCTAACTGTAGCATATAGCCTCTCAATACTAGGACATGTAGTTAACTGTAGAAAAGAGCCTCTCAATACTATTACATGTAGCTAACTGTAGAAAAGAGCCTCTCAATACTAGTACATGTAGCTAACTGTAGCATATAGCCTCTCAATACTATTACATGTAGTTAACTGTAGAAAAGAGCCTCTCAATACTATTACATGTAGCTAACTGTAGAAAAGAGCCTCTCAATACTAGTACATGTAGCTAACTGTAGAAAAGAGCCTCTCAATACTAGTACATGTAGCTAACTGTAACATGAGCACAAAAAAACGGTATTAACTGTAATCAGGTACATTACCAGCAAAAACGTGTTTTTTTTAAAATTCAGATTACAGATGATTTTGAAAACTAGGTCATTATTTCAAGGATTACTTTTAAATTCAGGAAGAATGTTTGAGAAAGAAAAATACATGATGAAACCTTTCTGTTTTCTGAATAATGCTCAATTCAGCATTGAAAAAGTTTATGTTTGTTCCACCTGAGCGAGTCTGACCACAAGTCAGAGACAACTAAGATTACACACCACATGCGTTTGATGGATACTTTTTGTCTTCATATAATGCCTCTTAAGGCGAAAGTAATCCAAAAGTAACAAAGTAATCAGATTGAAAAGACACGTTGACATGATACTAGGCTGTGTGAGAGAAGGTTTGAATCCTAATCAACCCGTCCACTGTGAGGACATCTGTTGTTAAAGAACAGGAGATCAATAAAGCCACAGTACTCTAGCAGTAGTCAAGCTGCTGGTGCTGAAATGCCTTGTTAGTGCATAGGTTCAATTAGATTAAGACTTCCCCTGTCTTTTTCAGCTTCAGACAGTCACACAAATTTAAAATACAACGCTATACAAACAATACAGCCACAACAATCATCCACCCGCAGGGCCACCAGTCGGGGAACCCTGCTATATAGTCAAGTTAGTTCAGACAGTATGACCCGGGAGAGGTAGGTGAGGCCAAATGTAAGATAAGAGCCATTATGTGTGACAGAGAGGTGGGACAGAGAGCCCAAGGGCCAGCATTTATATGCCCTCCACAGAAAGGTCCGTGGACCAAGTTTGACGTGGTGAGGTTGAACCCTGGTGCAGAGAAGAGACCAAACGAGGAATCAGTGGTTAAAGATTAACATAAATACTTTACTGAGAAACAGTAGCCACAGGATCACAGTACACTAGAAAAACAACAAACACTAAGTCTCGAAAAACTCACTCAGGAAACGAATGCACACGGTAAACAATTCGAGCTTCTGCAAAACACACCTCTTTTAACAGGGACACAACACAATCATGAAATAATGAGTCCAATAAAAGTCTCTAGGGAGGTCTCTGCTGCCCTCTGGTGCCAGGAAGAACTATGACACCAAGATTCAAGGGTCAGATTAGGAAGGAAGAGGTGATGCTTGCTTGATTGCACCTATGACATCTGGTTGGCAAGCATGTGAATGGTTTGTGTAAGGACTGTATGGTTGATGAAACAGAGAAGCACGTGTTGATGTATTGTAAGTACTGGCATGTGGAAGAGAGGGGAAGATTGATGTGTAGGGTTATTGAGGTTGGACGAGGATGGTGGAGGGGTTGGAATCAGAATAAATAGAACGGACTTGGAACCCTGGCAAATGACTGGTAAACTCATGAGTTATGGGAACACTCCCAATGGCTGCCTGGTATTGTGATGCAATCATTTCCATGGTATTTTGGAATGTTCTATCAACTGATGCTGGATTGCCATGGTAATGTAAAATGTTAATTCAGATGATGCTGGATTGCCATGGTAATGTAAAATGTTCATTCAAATTATGCTAACCAATGCAATGCAATGTGTCTGAGATAATCAATGAAGTACTATGCGTTCTATGGAAAATAATCAATGAGGTGGAAGGAGTATTACCCCTTATATACCATGTCTATAGTTTAACACATTTATCGCTAGAAATGTGTTCATTTGAAGGTGGAAATGTGTTCATTTGAAGGTAGAAATGTGTTTATTTGAAGGTGGAAATGTGTTCATTTGAAGGTAGAAATGTGTTTATTTGAAGGTGGAAATGTGTTCATTTGAAGGTAGAAATGTGTTTATTTGAAGGTGGAAATGTGTTCATTTGAAGGTAGAAATGTGTTCATGTGAAGGTAGAAATGTGTTCATTTGAAGGTGGAAATGTGTTCATTTGAAGGTAGAAATGTGTTCATTTGAAGGTAGAAATGTGTTTATTTGAAGGTGGAAATGTGTTCAGAGCTGGAAGAGCTTTTGTACTGTAATTAAACTGTTAAAAAAAGTATGGCCATTTCTCAAGTGTGTGTCAACGGAACCAACATGTAGTTGAATAATTTGATAACGTACGGTGTAGCGTAAAAATACATTTGAAATAAGAGTAGCAAGGCTATATACAGACACCGGTTAGTCAGGCTTGTTGAGGTAGTATGTACATGTAGGTATGGTTAAAGTGACTATGCATATATGATGAACATAGAGTAGCAGTAGCTTAAAAGAGGGGTTGGGGGGAGGTGGGACACAATGCAGATAGCCCGGTTAGCCAATGTGCGGGAACACTGGTTGGTCGGGCCAATTGAGGTAGTATGTACATGGATGTATAGTTAAAGTGACTATGCATATAAGATAAACAGAGAGTAGCAGCAACGTAAAAGAGGGGTTGGGGAGGGCACACAATGTAAATAGTCCGGGTAACCATTTGATTACCTGTTCAGGAGTCTTATGGCTTGGGGGTAAAAACTGTTGAGAGGCCTTTTTGTCCTAGACTTGGCACTCCGGTACCGCTTGCCATGCGGTAATAGAGAGAACAGTCTATGACTGGGGGGGCTGGGGTCTTTGACAATTTTTGATTGAGTCACTGGTGCTTCCTGCTTTAATTTTTGCTTGTAAGCAGGAATCAGGAGGATATAACTATGCTCATATTTGTCAAACGGAGGGCGAGGGTGTCACGCCCTGACCTGAGATATCTCTGTTTTCTTTATATTTTGGTTAGGTCAGAGTGTGACTAGGGTGGATACGCTAGTTTTAGGGGTTTGTATTGTCTAGGGTTTTTGTATGTCTAGGGTTTTGTAGGTCTAGGTATTTGTATGTTTATGGTGGCCTGATATGGTTCCCAATCAGAGGCAGCTGTTTATCGTTGTCTCTGATTGGGGATCATATTTAGGTAGCCATTTCCCCTTTGGTGTTTGTGGGTTCTTATTCTATGTTTAGTTGCCTGTCTGCACTATTCATATAGCGTCACGTTTCGTTCGTTTTGTTAGTTTGTTTCAGTGTTCTTTCTTTAATTAAAGAAGAATGTACGCATACCACGCTGCACCTTGGTCCGATCCTTATGGCGAACGTGACAGAGGGAGAGGTTCGTATGCGTCTCGTGTGTGGAGGTGGTCGAGATTTTTTTTCCTCTGGTTGCACATTTAACATGGTGGTAGAAATTAGATTTAATTTTCCCTGCATTAAAGTCCCCGGCCACTAGGAGTGCCGCCTCTGGATGAGCGTTTTCCTGTTTGCTTATGGCCGTATACAGCTCGTTGAGTGAGGTCTTAGTGCCACCATCGGTCTGTTGTGGTAAATAGACAGCTACGAAGACTATAGATGAAAACGCTCTAGGTAGATAGTGTGGTCTACAGCTTATCATGAGATACTCTACTCTAAAGGACACACGCAGGTGTCTAATCATAATGACAAACACTGTGGAGTCACTAGTTTATATAGTGTCAAAGGACACACACAGGAGTCAGGTGTGGCCTGATATCATTGGTTAATTCTCAGATATAAGAAGAACATTACAAAAAACATGAATGGATAGCATATGATAATAGATACAATTTGGCTACATAGGCCTACAAACATTTACAATGAATAGCAAAATCACAATAATCACGATAATGGCTTCAAATCAAAGTCTACATTGAGACAGAAGGGAGCAAGGGTCTTTAAGTAAAATTTCCAGGCAGCCGCTCGTTTTAACAATACATTGTCGAGGTCACCCCCTCTCCTAGGGAGGGTGACGTGTTCGATCCCAATTGATCTCCAAGGGAAAGGTCCGAAAACACGTTACCGATACGGTCATCGGATCTTAGAATGTGCCAATGTTTGGGAACGATTCTCTTAATTTGTTCAGAGCACTTTGAAAAGCGGGTAGTTAGAACGCAAGATTGCTTCTTTTTTGCGAGACTGTCCTCGAAAGAGATCATGTCTCGTTTTGTTAAGAACTTTCTTAGAGTCTCAGCCATATTTCTGTCGAAATCTGATTGTTTTTTGCAAATTCTTTTGATTCAACAGAATTGGCTGTAGGGCAAACGGTTTTTCAAGGGAAGTGGGTGACAACAATCAGCCCTCAACAAACTGTTACGATCAGTAGGTTTCCTGTAAAGATCTGTGTATAGAACATTATCCTCACACAAGATCAGAAGATCAAGGAAACTGATTTGACGTGCGTCAGACTGCATAGTAAATCTCAGGTGCTCAGAATAGGAGTTAAAGAAAGCATGGAAACGCCTGGAGCTGTTCTGCATCACTCCTCCATAGAACAGAAATATGAATGTACCGTTTCCACATAATAATGTTAGACAAGAATTTTAGGGGATAGGGGATCCCATGGCAGTACCCTTCGTCTGAATAAAGAAATAATTTAGAAACATGAATTAGTTATGTGTGAATACTATTTCAGCCAATGTTATAATGCATTCACTGGAAGGTCGTTCATTAGGGTCACGTTGCAGAAGAAAATGTTACATAGCTTCAATACCGCCCTCGTGTGGAATATTAGTGAATAACAACTCAACATAAAAAATAACAAAGTGTTCTCAGGAAGAGGATCAAGAGATTCAATGATAGAGATCATACTGCTGGTGTCCTTTACAAAGGAGGGGAGCTGTTCTGAGATCATACTGCTGGTGTCCTTTAGGAGGGTAGCTGTTCTGAGATCATACTGCTGGTGTCCTTTACAAAGGAGGGGAGCTGTTCTGAGATCATACTGCTGGTGTCCTTTAGGAGGGGAGCTGTTCTGAGATCATACTGCTGGTGTCCTTTAGGAGGGGAGCTGTTCTGAGATCATACTGCTGGTGTCCTTTAGGAGGGGAGCTGTTCTGAGATCATACTGCTGGTGTCCTTTAGGAGGGGAGCTGTTCTGAGATCATACTGCTGGTGTCCTTTAGGAGGGGAGCTGTTCTGAGACCACACTGCTGGTGTCCTTTAGGAGGGGAGCTGTTCTGAGACCATACTGCTGGTGTCCTTTAGGAGGGGAGCTGTTCTGAGATCATACTGCTGGTGTCCTTTAGGAGGGGAGCTGTTCTGAGATCATACTGCTGGTGCCTTTTAGGAGGGGAGCTGTTCTGAGACCATACTGCTGGTGTCCTTTACAAAGGAGGAGAGCTGTTCTGAGACCATACTGCTGGTGTCCTTTACAAAGGAGAGGAGCTGTTCTGAGACCATACTGCTGGTGTCCTTTACAAAGGAGAGGAGCTGTTCTGAGATCATACTGCTGGTGTCCTTTAGGAGGGGAGCTGTTCTGAGATCATACTGTTGGTGTCCTTTACAAAGGAGGGGAGCTGTTCTGAGACCATACTGTTGGTGTCCTTTACATAGGAGGGGAGCTGTTCTGAGACCATACTGCTGGTGTCCTTTACAAAGGAGAGGAGCTGTTCTGAGACCATACTGCTGGTGTCCTTTAGGAGGGGAGCTGTTCTGAGATCATACTGCTGGTGTCCTTTAGGAGGGGAGCTGTTCTGAGACCATACTGCTGGTGTCCTTTACAAAGGAGGGGAGCTGTTCTGAGATCATACTGCTGGTGTCCTTTAGGAGGGGAGCTTTTCTGAGACCATACTGCTGGTGTCCTTTAGGAGGGGAGCTGTTCTGAGATCATACTGCTGTTGTCCTTTACAAAGAAGGGGAGCTGTTCTGAGATCATACTGCTGGTGTCCTTTACAAAGGAGAGGAGCTGTTCTGAGATCATACTGCTGGTGTCCTTTACAAAGGAGGGGAGCTGTTCTGAGATCATACTGCTGGTGTCCTTTAGGAGGGGAGCTGTTCTGAGATCATACTGCTGGTCCTTTACAAAGGAGGGGAGCTGTTCTGAGATCATACTGCTGGTGCCCTTTAGGAGGGGAGCTGTTCTGAGATCATACTGCTGGTGTCCTTTAGGAGGGGAGCTGTTCTGAGATCATACTGCTGGTGTCCTTTAGGAGGGGAGCTGTTCTGAGATCATACTGCTGGTGCCCTTTAGGAGGGGAGCTGTTCTGAGACCATACTGCTGGTGTCCTTTACAAAGGAGGAGAGCTGTTCTGAGACCATACTGCTGGTGTCCTTTACAAAGGAGAGGAGCTGTTCTGAGACCATACTGCTGGTGTCCTTTACAAAGGAGAGGAGCTGTTCTGAGATCATACTGCTGGTGTCCTTTAGGAGGGGAGCTGTTCTGAGATCATACTGTTGGTGTCCTTTACAAAGGAGGGGAGCTGTTCTGAGATCATACTGCTGGTGTCCTTTACAAAGGAGAGGAGCTGTTCTGAGATCATACTGCTGGTGTCCTTTAGGAGGGGAGCTGTTCTGAGATCATACTGCTGGTGTCCTTTACAAAGGAGGGGAGCTGTTCTGAGATCATACTGCTGGTGTCCTTTAGGAGGGGAGCTGTTCTGAGATCATACTGCTGGTGTCCTTTAGGAGGGGAGCTGTTCTGACATCATACTGCTGGTGTCCTTTAGGAGGGGAGCTGTTCTGAGACCATACTGCTGGTGTCCTTTAGGAGGGGAGCTGTTCTGAGATCATACTGCTGGTGTCCTTTACAAGGAGGGGAGCTGTTCTGAGATCATACTGCTGGTGTCCTTTACAAAGGAGGGGAGCTGTTCTGAGATCATACTGCTGGTGCCCTTTAGGAGGGGAGCTGTTCTGAGATCATACTGCTGGTGTCCTTTACAAAGGAGGGGAGCTGTTTTGAGATCATACTGCTGGTGTCCTTTACAAAGGAGGGGAGCTGTTCTGAGATCATACTGCTGGTGTCCTTTAGGAGGGGAGCTGTTCTGAGATCATACTGCTGGTCCTTTACAAAGGAGGGGAGCTGTTCTGAGATCATACTGCTGGTGCCCTTTAGGAGGGGAGCTGTTCTGAGATCATACTGCTGGTGTCCTTTAGGAGGGGAGCTGTTCTGAGATCATACTGCTGGTGTCCTTTAGGAGGGGAGCTGTTCTGAGATCATACTGCTGGTGCCCTTTAGGAGGGGAGCTGTTCTGAGACCATACTGCTGGTGTCCTTTACAAAGGAGGAGAGCTGTTCTGAGACCATACTGCTGGTGTCCTTTACAAAGGAGAGGAGCTGTTCTGAGACCATACTGCTGGTGTCCTTTACAAAGGAGAGGAGCTGTTCTGAGATCATACTGCTGGTGTCCTTTAGGAGGGGAGCTGTTCTGAGATCATACTGTTGGTGTCCTTTACAAAGGAGGGGAGCTGTTCTGAGATCATACTGCTGGTGTCCTTTACAAAGGAGAGGAGCTGTTCTGAGATCATACTGCTGGTGTCCTTTAGGAGGGGAGCTGTTCTGAGATCATACTGCTGGTGTCCTTTACAAAGGAGGGGAGCTGTTCTGAGATCATACTGCTGGTGTCCTTTAGGAGGGGAGCTGTTCTGAGATCATACTGCTGGTGTCCTTTAGGAGGGGAGCTGTTCTGACATCATACTGCTGGTGTCCTTTAGGAGGGGAGCTGTTCTGAGACCATACTGCTGGTGTCCTTTAGGAGGGGAGCTGTTCTGAGATCATACTGCTGGTGTCCTTTACAAGGAGGGGAGCTGTTCTGAGATCATACTGCTGGTGTCCTTTACAAAGGAGGGGAGCTGTTCTGAGATCATACTGCTGGTGCCCTTTAGGAGGGGAGCTGTTCTGAGATCATACTGCTGGTGTCCTTTACAAAGGAGGGGAGCTGTTTTGAGATCATACTGCTGGTGTCCTTTACAAAGGAGGGGAGCTGTTCTGAGATCATACTGCTGGTGTCCTTTACAAAGGAGAGGAGCTGTTCTGAGATCATACTGCTGGTGTCCTTTAGGAGGGGAGCTGTTCTGAGATCATACTGCTGGTGTCCTTTACAAAGGAGGGGAGCTGTTCTGAGATCATACTGCTGGTGTCCTTTAGGAGGGGAGCTGTTCTGAGATCATACTGCTGGTGTCCTTTAGGAGGGGAGCTGTTCTGACATCATACTGCTGGTGTCCTTTAGGAGGGGAGCTGTTCTGAGACCATACTGCTGGTGTCCTTTAGGAGGGGAGCTGTTCTGAGATCATACTGCTGGTGTCCTTTACAACGAGGGGAGCTGTTCTGAGATCATACTGCTGGTGTCCTTTACAAAGGAGGGGAGCTGTTCTGAGATCATACTGCTGGTGCCTTTTAGGAGGGGAGCTGTTCTGAGATCATACTGCTGGTGTCCTTTACAAAGGAGGGGAGCTGTTCTGAGATCATACTGCTGGTGTCCTTTACAAAGGAGGGGAGCTGTTCTGAGATCATACTGCTGGTGTCTTTTACAAAGGAGGAGAGCTGTTCTGCGAGTGGTCTAATAATAAAGTCAACAAAAGTCGACGAAGGGGCCGTTACTGCATCAATGCCCACTACAATAGGGGCCGTTACTGCATCAATGCCCGCTACAATAGGGCTGTTACTGCATCAATGCCCACTACAATAGGGCTGTTACTGCATCAATGCCCACTACAATAGGGCTGTTACTGCATCAATGCCCACTACAATAGGGCTGTTACTGCATCAATGCCCACTACAATAGGGCTGTTACTGCATCAATGCCCACTACAATAGGGCTGTTACTGCATCAATGCCCACTACAATAGGGCTGTTACTGCATCAATGCCCACTACAATAGGGGCCGTTACTGCATCAATGCCCACTACAATAGGGCTGTTACTGCATCAATGCCCACTACAATAGGGCTGTTACTGCATCAATGCCCACTACAATAGGGCTGTTACTGCATCAATGCCCACTACAATAGGGGCTGTTACTGCATCAATGCCCGCTACAATAGGGCTGTTACTGCATCAATGCCCGCTACAATAGGGGCCGTTACTGCATCAATTCCCGCTACAATAGGGCTGTTACTGCATCAATGCCCACTACAATAGGGCTGTTACTGCATCAATGCCCACTACAATAGGGGCTGTTACTGCATCAATGCCCACTACAATAGGGGCCGTTACTGCATCAATGCCCACTACAATATGGCTGTTACTGCATCAATGCCCGCTACAATAGGGGCTGTTACTGCATCAATGCCCGCTACAATAGGGCTGTTACTGCATCAATGCCCACTACAATAGGGCTGTTACTGCATCAATGCCCACTACAATAGGGGCTGTTACTGCATCAATGCCCACTACAATAGGGGCTGTTACTGCATCAATGCCCACTACAATAGGGGCTGTTACTGCATCAATGCCCACTACAATAGGGGCTGTTACTGCATCAATGCCCGCTACAATAGGGCTGTTACTGCATCAATGCCCACTACAATAGGGGCCGTTACTGCATCAATGCCCGCTACAATAGGGGCTGTTACTGCATCAATGCCCACTACAATAGGGGCTGTTACTGCATCAATGCCCGCTAAAATAGGGGCTGTTACTGCATCAATGCCCACTACAATAGGGCTGTTACTGCATCAATGCCCACTACAATAGGGCTGTTACTGCATCAATGCCCACTACAATAGGGCTGTTACTGCATCAATGCCCACTACAATAGGGGCCGTTACTGCATCAATGCCCACTACAATAGGGCCGTTACTGCATCAATGCCCGCTACAATAGGGGCCGTTACTGCATCAATGCCCGCTACAATAGGGCTGTTACTGCATCAATGCCCACTACAATAGGGGCTGTTACTGCATCAATGCCCACTACAATAGGGGCTGTTACTGCATCAATGCCCGCTACAATAGGGGCTGTTACTGCATCAATGCCCACTACAATAGGGGCTGTTACTGCATCAATGCCCACTACAATAGGGGCTGTTACTGCATCAATGCCCACTACAATAGGGGCTGTTACTGCATCAATGCCCACTACAATAGGGGCCGTTACTGCATCAATGCCCACTACAATAGGGGCTGTTACTGCATCAATGCCCACTACAATAGGGCCGTTACTGCATCAATGCCCGCTACAATAGGGCTGTTACTGCATCAATGCCCGCTACAATAGGGCTGTTACTGCATCAATGCCCACTACAATAGGGCCGTTACTGCATCAATGCCCGCTACAATAGGGCTGTTACTGCATCAATGCCCACTACAATAGGGCCTGTTACTGCATCAATGCCCACTACAATAGGGGCTGTTACTGCATCAATGCCCACTACAATAGGGCTGTTACTGCATCAATGCCCACTACAATAGGGCTGTTACTGCATCAATGCCCACTACAATAGGGGCTGTTACTGCATCAATGCCCACTACAATAGGGCTGTTACTGTATCAATGCCCGCTACAATAGGGGCTGTTACTGCATCAATGCCCGCTACAATAGGGCTGTTACTGCATCAATGCCCACTACAATAGGGCCTGTTACTGCATCAATGCCCACTACAATAGGGCTGTTACTGCATCAATGCCCACTACAATAGGGCTGTTACTGCATCAATGCCCACTACAATAGGGCTGTTACTGCATCAATGCCCACTACAATAGGGGCCGTTACTGCATCAATGCCCGCTACAATAGGGCTGTTACTGCATCAATGCCCGCTACAATAGGGGCTGTTACTGCATCAATGCCCGCTACAATAGGGCTGTTACTGCATCAATGCCCACTACAATAGGGGCTGTTACTGCATCAATGCCCGCTACAATAGGGGCTGTTACTGCATCAATGCCCACTACAATAGGGATGTTACTGCATCAATGCCCGCTACAATAGGGGCTGTTACTGCATCAATGCCCACTACAATAGGGCTGTTACTGCATCAATGCCCACTACAATAGGGCTGTTACTGCATCAATGCCCACTACAATAGGGCCTGTTACTGCATCAATGCCCACTACAATAGGGGCCGTTACTGCATCAATGCCCACTACAATAGGGCTGTTACTGCATCAATGTCCACTACAATAGGGCTGTTACTGCATCAATGCCCGCTACAATAGGGGCTGTTACTGCATCAATGCCCACTACAATAGGGGCCTGTTACTGCATCAATGCCCGCTACAATAGGGCTGTTACTGCATCAATGCCCACTACAATAGGGCTGTTACTGCATCAATGCCCACTACAATAGGGCTGTTACTGCATCAATGCCCACTACAATAGGGCTGTTACTGCATCAATGCCCACTACAATAGGGCTGTTACTGCATCAATGCCCACTACAATAGGGGCTGTTACTGCATCAATGCCCACTACAATAGGGCTGTTACTGCATCAATGCCCACTACAATAGGGCTGTTACTGCATCAATGCCCACTACAATAGGGGCTGTTACTGCATCAATGCCCACTACAATAGGGCTGTTACTGCATCAATGCCCACTACAATAGGGCTGTTACTGCATCAATGCCCACTACAATAGGGCTGTTACTGCATCAATGCCCACTACAATAGGGCTGTTACTGCATCAATGCCCACTACAATAGGGCTGTTACTGCATCAATGCCCACTACAATAGGGCTGTTACTGCATCAATGCCCACTACAATAGGGCTGTTACTGCATCAATGCCCACTACAATAGGGCTGTTACTGCATCAATGCCCACTACAATAGGGCTGTTACTGCATCAATGCCCACTACAATAGGGCTGTTACTGCATCAATGCCCACTACAATAGGGCTGTTACTGCATCAATGCCCACTACAATAGGGCTGTTACTGCATCAATGCCCACTACAATAGGGCTGTTACTGCATCAATGCCCACTACAATAGGGGCTGTTACTGCATCAATGCCCACTACAATAGGGGCTGTTACTGCATCAATGCCCACTACAATAGGGGCTGTTACTGCATCAATGCCCACTACAATAGGGCTGTTACTGCATCAATGCCCACTACAATAGGGCTGTTACTGCATCAATGCCCACTACAATAGGGCTGTTACTGCATCAATGCCCACTACAATAGGGGCTGTTTACTGCATCAATGCCCACTACAATAGGGCTGTTACTGCATCAATGCCCCCTACAATAGGGCTGTTACTGCATCAATGCCCACTACAATAGGGCTGTTACTGCATCAATGCCCACTACAATAGGGCCGTTACTGCATCAATGCCCACTACAATAGGGCTGTTACTGCATCAATGCCCACTACAATAGGGCCGTTACTGCATCAATGCCCACTACAATAGGGCTGTTACTGCATCAATGCCCACTACAATAGGGCTGTTACTGCATCAATGCCCACTACAATAAGGGCTGTTACTGCATCAATGCCCACTACAATAGGGCCGTTACTGCATCAATGCCCGCTACAATAGGGGCTGTTACTGCATCAATGCCCGCTAAAATAGGGGCTGTTACTGCATCAATGCCCACTACAATAGGGCTGTTACTGCATCAATGCCCACTACAATAGGGGCCGTTACTGCATCAATGCCCACTACAATAGGGCTGTTACTGCATCAATGCCCACTACAATAGGGCTGTTACTGCATCAATGCCCACTACAATAGGGGCCGTTACTGCATCAATGCCCGCTACAATAGGGCTGTTACTGCATCAATGCCCACTACAATAGGGCTGTTACTGCATCAATGCCCACTACAATAGGGGCCGTTACTGCATCAATGCCCACTACAATAGGGCCGTTACTGCATCAATGCCCGCTACAATAGGGGCCGTTACTGCATCAATGCCCGCTACAATAGGGCTGTTACTGCATCAATGCCCGCTACAATAGGGGCTGTTACTGCATCAATGCCCACTACAATAGGGGCTGTTACTGCATCAATGCCCGCTACAATAGGGGCTGTTACTGCATCAATGCCCACTACAATAGGGGCTGTTACTGCATCAATGCCCACTACAATAGGGGCTGTTACTGCATCAATGCCCACTACAATAGGGGCTGTTACTGCATCAATGCCCACTACAATAGGGGCTGTTACTGCATCAATGCCCACTACAATAGGGGCCGTTACTGCATCAATGCCCACTACAATAGGGGCTGTTACTGCATCAATGCCCACTACAATAGGGACGTTACTGCATCAATGCCCGCTACAATAGGGCTGTTACTGCATCAATGCCCGCTACAATAGGGCTGTTACTGCATCAATGCCCACTACAATAGGGGCTGTTACTGCATCAATGCCACTACAATAGGGGCTGTTACTGCATCAATGCCCACTACAATAGGGCTGTTACTGCATCAATGCCCACTACAATAGGGCTGTTACTGCATCAATGCCCACTACAATAGGGGCTGTTACTGCATCAATGCCCACTACAATAGGGGCTGTTACTGCATCAATGCCCACTACAATAGGGGCTGTTACTGCATCAATGCCCGCTACAATAGGGGCTGTTACTGCATCAATGCCCGCTACAATAGGGCTGTTACTGCATCAATGCCCGCTACAATAGGGCTGTTACTGCATCAATGCCCGCTACAATAGGGGCTGTTACTGCATCAATGCCCACTACAATAGGGGCTGTTACTGCATCAATGCCCGCTTCAATAGGGCTGTTACTGCATCAATGCCCACTACAATAGGGGCTGTTACTGTATCAATGCCCACTACAATAGGGGCTGTTACTGCATCAATGCCCACTACAATAGAGGCTGTTACTGCATCAATGCCCACTACAATAGGGCTGTTACTGCATCAATGCCCACTACAATAGGGCTGTTACTGCATCAATGCCCACTACAATAGGGCTGTTACTGCATCAATGCCCACTACAATAGGGCTGTTACTGCATCAATGCCCAATACAATAGGGGCTTGTTGCCTGCATCAATTGCACCTAGCTACAATGAGGGCTGTTACTGCATCAATGCCCACTACAATAGGGCTGTTACTGCATCAAATGCCCACTACAATAGGGCTGTTACTGCCATCAATGCCCACTACATAGGGCGGTGACTGCATCAATGCCCAAACAATAGGGCCAAGTTACTGCATCAATGCCCAGCTTACAATAGGGGCTGAGTTCTGCATCAATGCCCACTACATAGGCTGTTAATGCATCAATGCCACTACAATAGGGGCTGTTACTGCTCAATGCCCACGTACAATAGGGCTGTTACTGCAATCAATGCCCGACGTACAATTAGGGCTGTTACTGCATCAATGCCCAGCTACAATAGGGGCTGTTTACTGCAAAGTCAATGCCCACTACAAATAGGGCATGTTACTGCATCAAATGCCCGATCTACAATAGGGGCTGTTACGGCAGTCAATGCCCACTACAATAGGCTGTTACTGCATAAATGCCCAGCTACAATAGGGCAGTTAACTGCAATCAATGCCCACTACAATAGGGGTGTTACTGCATCAATGCCCCTACAATAGGCTGTACTGCATCAATGCCCACTACAATAGGGCTGTTACTCCATCATGCCCACTACAATAGGGCTGTTACTGCATCAATGCCCGCTACAATAGGGCTGTTACTGCATCAATGCCCACTACAATAGGGCTGTTACTGCATCAATGCCCTACAATAGGGCATTACTGCATCAATGCCCACTACATATGTTACTGCATCAATGCCCACTACAATGGGCTGTTACTGCATCAATGCCCGCTACAATAGGGCCGTTACTGCATCAATGCCCACTACAATAGGGCTTTTACTGCATCAATGCCCACTACAATAGGGCTGTTACTGCATCAATGCCCACTACAATAGGGGCTGTTACTGCATCAATGCCCACTACAATAGGGCCGTTACTGCATCAATGCCCGCTACAATAGGGGCCATTACTGCATCAATGCCCGCTACAATAGGGGCCATTACTGCATCAATGCCCACTACAATAGGGCCGTTACTGCATCAATGCCCACTACAATAGGGCTGTTACTGCATCAATGCCCACTACAATAGGGCTGTTACTGCATCAATGCCCACTACAATAGGGGCCGTTACTGCATCAATGCCCACTACAAAGGGCTGTTA